>NC_090057.1:9531862-9676352 GCF_038355195.1 Osmerus mordax | reverse complement strand
ACTTTATCTTTCTGATGAGTGTTAGGGATAATCCTCCACAGACGTGTATAATGATATGCACACACACACACATTCAGTACATACACATACGGGTACACACAGGCACACACAGACGCACGTACACACACACACTTGAGGTTCGGAAAGTTACTGTTGGTCCCATCCCCGGACCCCTGGGTCGCTAATGGTAGATGTTGGGTTTGGCCTTGACAAGGACAAGAGTGTTTAAACCCACTCTCACTTTCAACATGGGAGTCTCAAAGGACAGGGAATGAAGCAAAGGAACACACTCTCACACACAAACACACTATCAAATGCACACCATACGTACACACACTCATACTGACAATTAAATGCATGCCATACACACACACACACACACACACACACACACACACACACACACCCTCTTTAAAGTGTAAAGGCACACTTACTGTATACATTAACAGAAACACAGACACACACAAACACTCCCAGAAAGGCAAACAAACACGCACCCACATACACTCTCACTCACTCTTTCACCAAACAGGAGTCATGAGACATCCTCCAGACAGTCTGGACGCGGATCTGAAAGGGATGTCTGTAACTAAAAGGTAAAACACAGAGCGGGATGGAGATCCGTATTGATTTGGTTGACAGTCTGGGCCCTAAAAGCTTGTTTGTTTACGTGTCGTTACTTTAGTTGAAGCTTCTTCAGATGGTGTGAGAGGAGACCGCTCAGAGAGGATGTTACTGTCACTGCAGACTGGAGCTGTATCCATGTCCCGCTGCTACCCAGTAACAGCAACAATGACATTAATGATGTGCATTTGTTTGTGTGTATGTGTGTGTGTGTGTGTGTGTAGAGGAGATGTTGTGCCAGTCTATCCGTCCCAGTCCCTGTTGGGAAAACCAGTATAATGTCATAAATCATGAAATTATAATTTTTAATTGGTCTTTTCCCACACTGTGATGGGTGCCTTGTGTTTCAATTACGCCTCTTGTTTACTAATTAGGACCAGCCCACAGGTCCCTGTTACGGGGGTGTCAGGCTCTCCGCCCCTGAGACGCTGTACTGTTATAGCCCAGCCACTGGTAGTGTCATTCTGTGTGTGTTCTGATGTTCACCTGAAGATGACCCTGGGTTTGGTTCATTCCATACTGGAGCAAAGTCCTCTGCTTGTTGTTGATGTTGATGTTGTGTACGCCGTCCATGGTGCAGTGAGACATGTGAAATGCCTGCTCTTGAATGATTCCATTGTTCGTGGATGTCCCTAAAGAGTGGATCATGAGTTTGCAGTCTGGTCAACAATGCCAGACATGGTGCCACACAACAACTGACAGACTTGCTAGACAGACTTATGCTCCGCCTTTTTGTTCTGGGAGTATGTCACCCTGTGTGTGTGTGTGTGTGTGTGTGGGTGTGGGTGTGTGTGTAATGGTGTATGTGTGTGTTTCGGCGAATGTGTATGTGTGCCGGGTGTTAGTTTGTCGGTTTGTGTACTTGCTTGCATGTGTGTCTGTGTGCAAGAGCGTTTTTAATTATGAGCAATAGGACACCAATAAGCCTGTCTGCCCTTTTCCAAAGTGCTTTGATAATGATGGATCTGCCATTTAATTGATTGGTTGTTGGTCGCCAAATCACCTCTCGCACAAACCAAAATAGCAACAGTGTTGTTTGGGTTGTGCTAAACAGAGGGAGAGCACTCCTAATGATCACATAACCAGACTTCAATTTGAACCTGCCGTAGCATAATACCACCAGCTGTCGCCCTCCTCCCTTCTCCTCTGGTCTCTTCTCCCCTCTTCGCCCTGCCTCGCCTCTCCCATGCCTGATCCCTCTCTACCTCCTTCTATTTATCTCTCGCTCTCTCATCATTTGAGTCAGTGATGTATGTAATCACATGTCAGACCGATGGACCTTTTTCAGATCACTTGTGTCGATGTGTCGAAGCATCTCTCAGTGACACGTGTTATTGTTCTATATTCCAGCCGGTATCACCATGGCGACCTGTAACATGAAACACACGACTGTTTATTCCTCACGCCACACACGCCTTCTGTTGAGGAGTGGGTGTTGGACATGCTAGGATACCATATGTTAAGTCCGTAGGGATGTGTGTCCTCATGTTTGTTTCATGTTTGTGTTTTTGGTGACTGTTTTATCTTGTTGTGTTTTACTGTGTTGACCCTCCCCTCTGCTTCCACCTCCTCCTCACTTCCTCTTCCTGTGGTCTCCTAGGCGATCCACTCAGTTGCCTGGCACCACGAGGGCAAGCAGTTCATCTGCAGTCACTCTGACGGAACTCTCACCATATGGAACATCAAAGGCCAGGGCAAGCCCATTCAGACAATCACCCCTCATGGTAAGGCAGGGTTGCTTACACTCACATATACACGCACACACACTCACGCACACACACTCACACACACACACAAACACACACACGCACGCACACACACTCACGCACACACACATACTGATACATACAAACAGTAACTTATACACTATCACACTCATGCACATGCACACACAAAGGCATGCGCTCACGCAAACATGCATGGCACACTATTGCTTTCACATGAACACACATTGTGTACACACACATACACACACACACACAGACTGGGGGCACATAAACACGGCGCACAGTTGCACATGCTCCAAAATGTATACTGTACAGACATGCACACACTCTGGGAAAACAATTCCACTTTAGCATGAAAGTTATTCATCTACATTTAATTAATTCCGTATCCCAATGCTGATTGTTTAATTAGTTCTGTATCAAGTGAGCAATTTGGAAATTATGTGTGACAATCTGTAATGAGTTGTATTCAAAGTTTCTCGTTCCCCAGTGCTTTAGTCTCAGAGTTTCAGCCACAACTCAGTCTCTCTCTTTCTTTCTCTCTTTCTCCTAGATAGTCCTGAGTCACTATCTGGCACAAAGACAGATCTGCATTGGGTAGCAACTGCCGCATCAGGGATAAAGAGATGAGGGGAGAGGATAGGATAGGGGGATGGGAGAGGAGGGGAAAGAGAAGGAGAGTGGAGTCAGGGAGAAGACAAATGAAATGGCAAGCTGTTAGTTGTGTGTGTGTTCTATTTCAGGAAAGCAGCCCAAGGATGGCAAGAAGCCAGAACCCTGCAAACCTATCCTCAAAGTGGAGTACAAGACTACCAGAGCTGGGTAGGATAACACACACACACACACACACCATATATGTACACACACACACAACCACAAAATGACTAAATGTAAATGTAAATATAGACACACACACACCCCCTATACCATGTAACCAAAAGGTTGTTGTTTTTTGCAAAGCTTATTCATTCATGCCTACTCTGTATTGTGTGCGTGTGTATGTATGTATGTGGCTGCATGTATGCGTGCGCGCGTGCGTGCGTGTATGTTACAGAGAGCCCTTCATGATCTTGTCCGGTGGACTGTCGTACGACACAGTGGGGCGGCGGCCATGTCTGACGGTGATGCATGGGAAGAGCACCGCAGTGCTGGAGATGGACTACCCCATCGTGGACTTCCTCACACTCTGTGAGACGCCATACGCCAACGGTGAGGGAGGGAGGGAGGGAGAGGGCGAGCAACGGAGAGATCGGAATCGAAATAGATAGAGGTAGAGACAGAGAGAGGGGGCGATAGAGAGAGAGACGTTTATCGTTTGCGGGGTACAAGCCATGAGCGAGTCGATGCACTGGACATGTGCATCGACTCGCAGAGGAAAGAGTGTGTGTGTGTGTGTGGAGGGGGTTGAATGTGCGCGTGCGTGGTGAATCAGAACTCCCTCAAAGGCGGTCTGTGCTTCGAGATCCTTTCTAGAACACAATGAGTGTGACCGTCTCGTCTCCGCAGGTTCACAATGGCCGTCTGATTAGAGCGTCTCATGACATCATCGTCTGGCCCTTCCTCTCTGCCTCACCGGGGAGAGGCTATTCATTTGTCAGCAGGTTTCGTTTTGATCTCACAATGACGTTTTTGTTTTGTCGCACTAAGACATTTTCCATCTGTTCAAACTGTATATGAAATGGTAAAACCAAGAAATCACTTAAATTGCACATTGCTTTCCTCTGGGACATACTGTGTTACCGGCTATAGTCTTGACAGCAACTCCTTGTACCTATGACTATTCGGTACAACACTTCCTAATCATTTTCATAAAAATACAATATTTGTTGTGGTGGGATAAACACATCTCCCTCCATTTCAGCCCAGTCAACACAGTCCCATGGAGATATGATACTGAAGGTCCTGTATGCGTCCCACTTCTGGGTCTGAGACCTGGTGTCAGAGAGAGAAAGAGACTCTTTAGTTTGCAGTCTGTTACCGTGATGAATGACGTGAATCACTTCTAATCCCTGGATGATATCACACCATCCCAACAGAATTAGTGTTGAATTATGACTGTGCTGTCATAACTCAATCCCATTTATCCACTCGAGAACAAACAGTCAAACTGGGCAGTGTGTGTGTGTGTCTGTGTACACAGTGCAAAATTGCTATATTTTAATGGGAAGCATTCCTGGAAATATCAATTGTTTCGAGTATTTTAGAATGTTTGTGTGTGTCAGGTGGCTGAGCGGTTAGGGAATCGGGCTAGTAATCCGAAGGTTGCCAGTTCGAATCCCGGTCATGCAAACTGACGTTGTGTCCTTGGGCAAGGCACTTCACCCTACTTGCCTTGGGAGAATGTCCCTGTACTTACTGTAAGTCGCTCTGGATAAGAGCGTCCGCTAAATGACTAAATGTAATGTAAATGTCTATGTCTTTGTGCGTGTCTGTGCATGTGTGTGCTTGGTGAGATGTTGGCGTCTGTGCGTGGTGTCGAGGGAACGGATTAGAGACCGATTACCTAACGACAGCCTGGTCACTAGACCTGATGTGGAGAGTCTTTCATTTCAACTCACCATGGCGACGGACTGGATTGCTAATCCATGGATTAGACTAGCGCGGCCACCAAATCCTTAGTGTTAATGGGCTGCCACTGGGGGAGTGATGTCATTGATGTCACTAAGGGTGATGTCATTCATACAGTCTGTATCACAGGTTTATCACAAGGTTACGGTCTGAGTGGTTGTGAGGTATTGATTCAAACGAAACCTGACTTGAAAGCATCCTCATAGAGACAGAGACAGAAAAACAGACATGCATGCAGACAAGCAGGCAGACTGACAGAGAGGCAAGCAGGCAGGCAGGCAGGCAGGCAGGCAGGCAGGCAGGCAGAGAGAAAAGAATGAAAGATAAAGAAGGAAGGAGATAGAAGGAGACAGAAATAGATGGAAGGTCAGACAAAGAGAGACAGAAAATGGGAGCTAAAGAGACCAGGAGGGAGACAGACTGAAGACAGACAGGAGGGGGACAGACTGAAGACAGACAGGAGGGGGACAGACTGAAGACAGACAGGAGGGAGACAGACTGAAGACAGACAGGAGGGAGACAGACTGAAGACAGACAGGAGGGAGACAGACTGAAGACAGACAGGAGGGAGACAGACTGAAGACAGACAGGAGGGGGACAGACTGAAGACAGACAGGAGGGAGACAGACTGAAGACAGACAGGAGGGAGACAGACTGAAGACAGACAGGAGGGAGACAGACTGAAGACAGACAGGAGGGAGACAGACTGAAGACAGACAGGAGGGAGACAGACTGAAGACAGACAGGAGGGAGACAGACTGAAGACAGACAGGAGGGAGACAGACTGAAGACAGACAGGAGGGAGACAGACTGAAGACAGACAGGAGGGGGACAGACTGAAGACAGACAGGAGGGAGACAGGAGGGGGACAGACTGAAGACAGACAGGAGGGAGACAGACTGAAGACTGGCTCAAGGTCATCGGTGTGCTGGACACTCCCTCCTGGCCTGAAATAAAAATTTTCTGACTGTTTTTATTCATCACTTCATTTGCCTATTTCTTTCTTCAGATTTTCAGGAACCTTACGCCGTGGTGGTCCTTCTAGAAAAGGATTTAGTGGTGATCGACCTTGCACAAAATGGGTAGGTCTCCACAACGCCACGATGCAGCTCCGTAAACACACGAATAACAATGCACTCGTCAAGCAGACGCCATCATCCAAAGCGACGCACGGTCTAGCTCTGTCCACTTGAAAGTCGATGCCTATTCTCAACCCTCTCTGACTGGCCCTGCACTGTCAGCCACTGAACAAAACACTGCAGCGTAGTGAACCAATCTGCCTCTCTGTGTCTCCTGCCCCGCTAGTTACCCTATCTTCGAGAACCCCTACCCCCTGACCATCCACGAGTCCCCTGTGACCTGCTGTGAGTACATCGCCGACTGCCCCGTGGACCTCATACCTGCACTTTACTCAGTGGGCTCCCGACAGAAACGACAGGGCTACAGCAAAAAGGTACACAGCCCCACTTCCACCCTAGAATTCTATGTTCTATATTCTGTCATAATATATACACAAACACACACGCATATACATAAATACAACTTATCCTGAAACGTATTGGTCCTCCCCCCTGGTCGACACCGAACCCACATTCTATTGAGGTTCGATTTGAATTCATTATCTTCCAAGTTCCCTGTCCTCCTCTCGTCTAGTTCCCCTCACGTTGTCCTCTCTCCCCTGTGCCTGCCTACAAGGGTGCTGCTGAACATGTCAGCCGGCTCGGAGCCAGCTTGCTGCTCCGGCTGGTTAGGTAACTTGCAACATTAGCAGGCTGAGGGAATGTCTTCTCACCGAAAGATCGTGGTTGAGTCATGCTGGTGACCTTTAGGATGTGTTACTGCACTCAAAGCTACCAGACCACACACACACACTTGGACGCACTGCCGGGCGGGAAGGCAGATGGACGGATGGATGTACACACACACACACGTCACGTCAGGATTAGTCATAGTTTTCTTTGAGTGTGTGTGTCAACTCCCTCCAGGTTCCTCCCCTCCATCTCTCAGACACATGACGCACCTGATGCAAACCTGTTGACCCAACGTATAGCTCACCTGCAGTCTTTTCCTGTGTTTTTTTCTCTTCTCTTTCTCTCCCTTTCCCTATCTTTCTCTCTCTCCCTCTTTCTAACACTCTCTTTCTTCCTCCCCCGCTCTCTCCCTCTCTCTCTCTCTCTCTCTCTCTCTCTCTCTCTCTCTCTCTCTCTCTTTCTCGCTCTATCTCTCGATCTCTTCCTCTCTCTCTCACCTTCTCCCCCCCTCCTCAGGAGTGGCCAATCAGTGGAGGAAACTGGGGTCTGGGAACGCAGAGCTACCCAGAGATCATCATTACTGGGTAAGAGATAGCTTCCTGCAGACTCCGGTCCACCTTTTTCAGCAAGGAATCTAGAAAAACTAAAAACGAGATAACCCAGATATACATAGCATACATGGACCATGAAGAGTTGCGCGTAGAACTTGAGAAACATGAAAAGTCTTCATGATCTTCATGAAGTTCATGACATGAGGCTCCACAAGGAATGTAATCGTCAAAGATGCGTCACATGGCCTTTTTCCAGCCACTCTTGTCCATCCACTCAGTTTTCAGTTCAGGATACCGTGTCAGTTTGTGACGCCTGTGCAATTCCCTCGTGTACGTGTTCATTGAGGTTCAATAGCCTTTTCCCATCACATCTCGTTGTCAGTGTTTGCTAACGACATTTGAAAATGTCAAAGACATTAAAAAAACTAGATACTCCACTGATTGGACAGAATCCCTGTCTACAGGGAGCGTCTGCCATTTTGTTTCTGGCCATTTCTTTCCTTCTTTGTGCCTTTAAGTGTAAAGACTTTGAGAAAGAAGAGTTTCTTTTAAATACTTTGCATTTCCAAAGTGACATTGAGGCATGAGTTTGGCACCAGGAGGGCCTGTACGCACTCACTCTAGACACCCATGAATTAGCATGCTGCTCACGTCCATCTCTCTCTGTCTCCCTTTTTCTTTCTGTCTCTCTCTCTCTCTCTCTCTCTATCTCTCTCTCTCTCTCTCTCTCTCTCAGTCTCTCTCTCAGTCTCTCTCTCAGTCTCTCTCTCCCTCTCTCAGTCTCCTTCTCTCTATCTCTCTCCCTCGGTCTCTCTATGTCTCTCTCTGCTCTCTCTCCTCCCCTGACACACACCCTGTAAAGTATCTCTCTTCCTGTACTTTCAAGCTGAAAAAGACAGGTTGAAGGGTGCCAAGCTGGTCTCACACTGGGGAAATCCCAGAAGGCTTTGCGTCTGGTATAATTAATGCACAGACTATGAGGCCTGTCTCTATTCCCTGTCATGTCAGATAGTCCAATCAAGTGGTCAGCCCTCTGGCTATTGAATAGGCTGTACAATACAATCGGTTGCTAATACATGGTGTTCTGTCTCACTTTGTTTTTCCTCCCTCCCTTCCTCCTCTCCCTCTCTCTCAGCCATGCTGATGGAACCGTGAAGTTTTGGGACGCTTCTGCAAGTAAGTGTCACGTCCCTTCCGAACGAAGCGCTCTGTCCGAGCCTAAATTGCCGATCCGTTTCCCAATCCCCCCGGCCTAGCCCTGTTACCTTCGGTGTGCGACTGAGCCCTGTGCCGTCTGCCCAGTCATGCTCCAGGTGCTCTACAAGCTAAAGACAGCCAAGGTGTTTGAGAAGAGCCGGACCAAGGAGGACAAGCCGGTGGCGGACATCGAGAACGAGGACCCGTTCGCCATCCAGATCATGTCCTGGTGCCCGGAGAGCAGGATGCTGTGTGTAGCCGGAGTGTCCTCTAATGTCATCATCTACCGCTTTAGCAAACTAGAGATCACCACCGAGGTGGTACAGGTCAGTATGTGAGTGTGTGTGTGTGTGTGTGACACGGGGGGATTGTGATGTGGTTTATTCATGGGACGTGTGTGTGACAGAAAAAGAAAGAAGTTAAGGCATGTGCATCCTGTCCTCTATGATGTCTGTCCTCCTATACGCACCACACAGCTGGCAGAAGCCATACTTTTCTTCAAACTTTTCTGCAAAACAATACCAGCGACTGTGTTCCATAAGGCTGTATAGCATGGATGCAGCTAGGCTGCAGAGCTATATTTAGCCCTTCATAGACAAACACTATGGGTGTTCTGTTGTCTCATTAGGGGAGCTCTGCTGTTCACTGTTTTCTCACTGTAGACAGCCTGACAGCACTGACCCTGCTCACCACACTCACACACACACACACACAAACTTACACGCTCACAAACTTACACGCGCACAGACACACAAACCGACTCACGCACACATGACTTAACAGACAGAATCACACACACACACAAACATCTCAGGCACTCAACTACACGCACACTCGAGACACAAACACAGAAGCCAAGCCTCGTTACATGAATCTGCACAGGAAATAAAAAAGACACACATTATGGGTTCCATGGCAACAGACAGGAGAGATAAACAGTCCATCCAGCCCGTGCTGAACATTACTGGAGAAAGAGAAGTAGGAGGAGGAGGAGGAGGGGGAGGAGGATGAGGAGGAGGAAAGTGATGCGAGTTTGTGAAATGCACATAATGATGGGTAGCTAATGCCTTTGTGACAATGTGAATGTTTCTGTCTGTGTGTGTGTGTGTGTGTGTGTGTGTGAGAGAGAGAGAGAGAAAGAGGAGGGGCAGAGAGGTGTCAGACCAGGGTGGAGAGCCGGGTTGTGTGTATGTACCTACAGTAGAGGAACAGTTTGGAGAGAAGCCCACTCTGCATAATAATAGTCACCTTTAACCTGATGTAGAGTGCAACAATTACTACACACATACACTGTACACACACATACACAGTCCTTCAACAAGCCCCATAGCTCTAATGAGACTCCCAGCATGCACTGTTATAAGCCCTGCAAGCACGCCGCTCATTGGTTTAGTGTGTGTGTGTGTGTGTGTGTGTGTGTGTGTGTGTGCGTGTGTGTGTGTGTGCGTGTGTGTGTGTGTTTGTGTGGGTGGGAGGAGGTTGCAGTCAAGTAGCCTAAAGGGGGACTTGGAAAGAACTCTGGGATATCTCAGCTTTGGAGGACCTGCTTGACCCTCAAAACTCCCCCACATCTACACACACACACACAGACACACACACAATGAATGTCTAGAGAATTCTCTTGGAGGGTTTAGTTGAGTTGAGGGTTGGAGAAAAGCTCACTTTTGATCAAATGAGAACAGTGTCAATACGGAGCTTCATCACCAAGTTGATTTCACTTTGACTGAATCCTTTATTATCTGCCGTGTGTTGGTGTGTTTTGTTTATATATTTTGTTTATTTATTTATATTTGTGTGCCTGTGTTTGCGATTTATGTGTGTAAATGTCTTTATGTTTGGCATGTCATTATGCGTGTGTGTGTGTGTGTGTGTGTGTGTGTGTGTGTGGTCTCCAGCTGATGGAGGTGCGTCTGCAGTATGAGCTCAATGACATGGAGTCCCCCGAGGGAGGGGGGGACCAGGCTCCGGCCCTGCCCACCCCAGGGGCGTCGCCCAGCCCCCAGACATCCGGCCCGCCCACACACCCCTCCACCAGCAGCAACAACTCTGACGGCGGGCGGGACAACGTGCCCTGCCTCAAGTAAGAGCTGATAAACACACACATGATGCCACAATAGAACACACACACACACACACACATAGAAACAGTGACATTGTATCTGCCAACACTGGTCATCAACTGTGTTCATGTCGAAATAAATCCATCTCTGTCTCCACTCCTGCCTCCCTGCCTCCCCCAGAGTGCGCAGCACCCCCCTGAAGCAGTCTCCTGGGTACCAGGTGGAGCTGGTGATCCAGCTGGTGGGGGCCGGGGGAGAGCCCCCCCAGCCTATCACCAGCCTGGCTGTCAACTCCTCGTACGGCCTGTAAGTACACATGCACTCATGCACACCGTGTGGCCTTGTTTAAGACGTCCAAGGATGGGTTACAGGTACGATTTGTATTTCTGAGATGAGCTTCCTTGTGAACTTCACGTGTTGTTTGATGTGATTTCCCTCACAGCACAGAGCTGGGTTGGAATCGAGCCATATCGACACAATCTATGTCTAAAGGCAAATTCTGTAGACCACTGCTGCTTTTTGGTTTTAACTATTCATCTGCAAGCCCAAACCTAATATCATGTTTTCTCATTTTCGCCATCGATTTCTCAATTCACTCTTATTTCTTTCTCGCTCGCTCACTCTCTCTCTCTCTCTCTCTTTCTGTTGTTTTCTTTCTTTCCTTTTTGTTTTCCTTTCTATCTCCCACTCTCTCTGCCTCGGCCTCTCTCTTCCTCGTGCCGTCTCTCTCCCCCAGTGTGGTGTTTGGTAACAGTAGTGGCCTAGCGGTGGTGGACTACCTCCAGAGGAGTGTCCTGTTGAACCTGGGCACGGTGGAGCTGTACGGATCCAACGACCCCTACCAGAGACAGCCCCGCTCGCCCCGCAAGACACGCCAGCCCTCCGGAGGTACCACCTCAACGCACACTCCGCCTCCCGCTCTCTCTCTTTTCTGTCTCCCTCCGTATCTGTATCTCTCTCTGTCTCTCTCTCTCTCTCTCTACCGAAGAGATTGGTGCTTGTCGTGTGGTTAGTTGTGTCACATGGGGTTAGAGCGTCTGGGTATTTGGACGGCACATTAGTTGGTCAGGCTGTGGTGGT
This sequence comes from Osmerus mordax, assembly GCF_038355195.1. Classification (NCBI taxonomy): domain Eukaryota; kingdom Metazoa; phylum Chordata; class Actinopteri; order Osmeriformes; family Osmeridae; genus Osmerus; species Osmerus mordax. The sequence goes on along the minus strand of NC_090057.1, from coordinate 9,664,794 downwards.
AGCTGTAGGCGCTGTCTGGATGAGGCCATTTGGACGACGTTGGCTTCCAAAGACGTGATGAGACCTAGCGACTCTGCTGCCCGTCCACTCTCCCAGACTGCTGATGTCATTTAGGATTGCGGCGTTTCCCTTTATTTATTCATATTTTCCCTCCACACACAGACACACCTTGACACGCTACACACACACACAGATGCCCATCCCTCCCTCCCACACACTGTTCCACTGCAGCACGGTGGGATCATATCAACGTTCAGTCGAGCGGCTGGACTTCTGGTAATATCATACTGCCACCTGCTGTTTGGTGATGTCACTGCACCTCCGGCGGCTCCAATACCACTCTGCAGTGACAGTATAACTACTGTGGCTACGCAACAGCTTGATGGATAAATGAGATGTGTGTGCATGTGTGTGTGTAGCATCTGGTGTCATTGATTGTTTGGCAGGGGGCTGGCACCTGTCACAGAGTGGGTTGTGTGAGCAGTAATTGCCCCTCTAGCTGGAGCTGCAGTTCTTCTTCTCTGCAGAACCCAGGCATTGAGACAGTTCAGGAACCATCGAGAACCAGAGTGGAACCTGTAAAAAGTGTTCCCAAATAAAATTCTACTGAATTAACTACTCAGATACTAAGATAACTATTGTTTTAGCTGTTTCCAGTGCTATAGAGCACTTATTTGGAAGTATCCAACCTCACAAAGCTGAAAAGGCAAACACGTCTAGGGTTATATCTTCAGAGAGTTACTTCGAGTTTGCCCTGGTTCGAACGTGCCTGGCAGTAACTTTTCTGTACTTTGTCTGCAGGTCTGTGTGACATCAACGAGGGCTCCGCCACTTCAGAAGATCGCTGCAAGTCCCCCACCTCAGGTAACCTGTCCCACAGACAACCTGCTCTTCACACTGCTCACCAACACATGGGTTCAGTTCCATTGGTTTGGATTTGGGGCTCCAAGACTCATTTTGTTTTGCGTCCATAATAACTACTAATATATTAGTGTTGCATTGATTGGAGTGATTTGTTTTTGTGACAATGCATGAGGTACATGTGATGTTTGTGGAGCTGCTGTGTCTTATTAATATGCGGAATGTCACTCAAATTGAAGTTTTATTTTTTTTATAACAGGAAGTGTCTTGCAATACTGTTTTTTGTTGTTGTGTTATTACACCTTGATTCTGGGTCTGTCTTATACTGTATGATACTTTTGACAGGTTTAGTTTTCAAATGAGAAAAGGCCTATTTCTCCCTTGCTCCCTTGCTTCAAAGGACCTGAATTTGGCAGTTGTTCTAGGTCGTTTTAGTGTCTTCCCAGGTTGAAATATTAGCTGTTAACTGTGGAAGGGAAGAGACTGTAATTCTAAACGAAGATACAGCATAGGGTCATAAAATGTACTGAATAAGTCAATAAGCCCATTGACCTGTGTGCAAGACAGAGACTATATATTAATTCTCACCAAATTAGATATTAGTTTACAAGAGGGATTATTACAGCCTTGAGAAGTTTCAGACACCTCTAATAATTCAATACATTTGAAAGGCCCCTCCATGATTCTGGACTTTGCCAAGATAGGCATAATGTTTAGGACTTTGTCAGTTTTTCATCGGACTGTACACTGACTGAGCCAGCTGTTTTAGATTTCATTTCATGATTTGTCCGTGCTGAATACCAAACACACACACGCATATATCCTCATCCACAGAAGAATAAAACACACGTTTAGTCCATTTCAGCCCGTAGCCCTGACAGCCTGGCTCCTCTCTTTCTTCTAGAAGACTCTTCATTGTCAAGTCTTCATTCTCATGAGGACAGCCTCGTCCCCTCTCATTACCTAGCACCTTCATGTTGTCTCAACAGCCAGGCTAACATAAGGACTTGCTTTAAAGGTCAGACAGAAAACGAGTCTCTAGTCTGTTTCCAGGCGCGACAGACACACAGACTCACGTCTGGTGTCGCTAGAGTGAGGTCCAGGGCATCAGGAGGGCCTACATTATTCATTTCAGCTACACAAGAAAGAATGGTTTTATTTGGGCAAGAAACTGATTCTACACACTAGACTACATGGAAAATATCAAAAGTTTCGAGCCAAGCCAACACCAATTTACAGTATTGTCTTTGAGGATCTGTTTTTGATGGGATTATAATATGTGCAACATGCAGAGAAACCACAATCAGGTTATAACACAAAGTGTGCAGTCTCCATTTATGGTAACAAACCAAAGTGCCAGGATGTTTTCTAACCCCACGTTTATTTTACTTTCCCCCCCAAAAGTGTTGACGTCAAACCATCAGCAATTCTACAATGGAGGTGGTAGAGGAGGTAAGAGTGGCCAAAGACTTCAAGCTGGAGTAGTCTGGGCAGGCTAGCACCGTACTAGATAAGGTGTCATCGTTGGTTTTGTTCTAGCAATATTGTCTCTGTCGTCCTTGTCATAGTCACCACAGTGTCTCTGGTTCACTGTGTGGTCTAGAACAAAACTGTGTAAGATGCATACTCCCTCAGACCCATATGGAGGGAACACCGTGGGCCTTCATTGCATGCTACATATGCGTAGCACGTGTGTCCCATTGTCGGAGTCACTCAATTGGCTGTCCGTCTGTATTTAAGACATCACAGCGGTCTACCTGTACACCCCACCCCACACTTGTACGACTGTGCCTTCTCTTCTGTGTGTGTGTCAAACACTGAGAGAGGTTTGGGAGCTCTGGTTGTTATTACAGAGCAGAATCCGAAGCACCGCTAAGAGAATAGTCTTCTCTCAAAACACAAACATACTCTACCTCATCGATTTAAAGAAAACACCTACCCTAATTATCAGTTGCTGTTTTGAACGAAATCTTTTTTTTTCTTCTTAGATCCTATCACATTTTATACATATCCCACAAGGACGTTGTCAATACAAAATAAGGACAAAAAAGCACAGGAGCTGGCAATGTTGCCTTGTATTGTCTTTCCTCTGTCTATATCCATCCTGCTCACTTCCTGTTTCCTACTTCCTGTTTCCTCTTTGTCCTTTGTGCATGCTCCTCTGGCACGGAGGTCTCTGAATGACTGTCCTGTTTTGTGTCTCAACGATTCTCTCTTCCAGGGCATTGTGCGACAACACCTTATTTCCTTGTTTGGTCTGTCCCAGCATGCATCTGTGATTCACACTGGTCTTTCTGAAACCCTAATGCAGTGCTTTCTTCTTTGCCAAGCATTTTGCCTCCCTTATAGCCAATGAAGCCATCCCCAACAAATAATGAAAAGCTTGTGTCTTAATTGTCCATGTTCAGTATATCATACTTCTGAGCACAACCCTAGCCCAAGTGATAGCTTTGCATGGCATCTTGTGTTAGCGTAGATGTGTGTTTGTAAAGAGGGATGTTCTCTTTTTTCCAGCAAAGATGTCACGGAAATTAAGCTTGCCTACTGAGCTAAAGCCAGACTTGGGTAAGCCTTGACTGCGTGTTTACGAATAATATTACCTTTTCATTTTTTTATTTTTTTATTTGTATATGTATTTTTTTCCTACACACCTAATAACCATCAAGGACTCCATCAAATCAAGAGGTTTCATTAAGAAAGTCTGAGGGGAGTGTAAAACACCCTACATGCAAAAGGAAGCAGGATTTAGGGCCTTACTGCTAGTCTTAAAAGAAGCAATGACATAGGCCTTCAGTAACACAAGTAGTAGAAGAGTATTCATAGTAGGGCATTTTAGTCAATCCTAGAATCCTTTTGAGTATAGGGATTATATAAAGGGAGATTATGAGATACTAAATACATAATATTCTTTGGTATTATAGTCCTGGTGGTAGGTGGCCCAAGTAGGCCATCTGAAAGGACTCCTCTGTTTGTCGTGCTTGGGTATACGTATTCAATGGTGCTGTAAGCTAAGCTAACAACTACTGCCCTTCATCACACAACGAAGCTTTCTATGTGCTGGGCTACTATCACTTTTTCTTTTCTGTTTCTATTTGTGTGTCTTTTTGTCGTTTCTTTCCGTGAAATTTGAAAGTTGTTTTGTTGTTTTTTAGGTGCCACATAAAGACAAAATGTTTTGTCTTCATTTATGTTTTTTGGTCTTCCATCCCAGTTATCCCAGCCCACCCCCCCCCCCCCCCCACACACACACACACACACACACACACACACAACAACTGAAAAGCACACAACCTGTCTGTCTTTCTTCCTAGGATCTATTGCAGCAGACATCATGGAGTATAGTTGAGAATGTTCGGGTTCAGGATATATCTGGATGTGCCAAACATTAACGTCATACTGTATCAGTAGATGGACCATTATAACAGATGGGCATTCTAACAGTTGATATTTGATGTTGCTGTAGTATATAGACATATGTGTTGTTTGTACTGATATTGGAGTATTGTGATCTTAGAAAAATCAATAACCTAGTCTGTTCTTTGTTTAACAAAGCCCCCACTGTGCCAGGGGATGAGCATTATGAACTCTTTATGTATTCATCCCATAACCTTGTACTTCAACCTCAAACTCTCAATTGGTTTTCCCTTACCCCTTTTTGCTGACTCAAAAACAAACGAGTGGCCCTAAAAAAAGCAGCCGTTTCACAGCTGGTGTCATTAAAGTGTAACAGTTTCGGTGGTGTGTTAAACCTGTAGAGGGTGGTGGATCTGCTGACATTCTGGTTCTGCCTGTAAGCTAGTGACACACCACCACATTGGTGTTCCAACTACTCCACCTTAATGTCTAGATCGGTGTTTCTGTGTGTGTAGTACGTGTTCATATCTATCTCTTTCTCTCTCTCTCTCTCTCTCTCTCTCTCTCTCTCTCTCTCTCTCTCTCTCTCTCTCTCTCTCTCTCTCTCTCTCTCTCTCTCTCTCTCTCTCTCTCTCTCTCTCTCTGTATCTCTCTGTCTCTATCTCTGTCTCTCTCTCTCTCTCTCTCTCTCTCTCTCTCTCTCTCTCTCTCTCTCTCTCTGTATCTCTGATTCTCTGTCTCGCTCTCTCTCTGTCTCTCTGTCTGTCTCTCTCTCTCTCTGTCTCTCTCTCTCTCTCTCTCTCTCTCTCTCTCTCTCTCTCTCTCTCTCTCTCTCTCTCTCTCTCTCTGTCTCTCTCTGTCTCTCTCCCTCTCTGTCTGTCTCTCTCTGTCTCTCTCTCGCTCTATCCCCCTGGTGCGGGTGTTTTACCTCTCTCTGTGTTTCTCGTCACTGTCCTCCTGTCTGTATGTGCTCCGCGGGGTTCCAACCCTCTAGACCACCGGGACAACTCCTTCAGCCGCTCGCGCTCCTCCAGCGTCACCTCCATCGACAAGGAGGCCCGCGAGGCCATCACCTCCTTCCACTTCTGTGAGACCTTCGCCCGCAAGGGAGACAGCGGCGTCACCCCCTGCCTCTACGTGGGCACCTCCCTGGGCAGCGTGCTGGCCGTGGCGCTCAATCTGCCCCCCGCTGGAGAGCAGAGGCTACTACAGCCCGTCATCGTCTCACCAAGCGGTGGGTGGAGGACGGGGTGGGGATGGTTGAATGAAAAGATGGATGAGTGTATGGATGGATGTATAGATGGATGGATGAGTGAATGGATGTATGGATGAGTGAATGTATGTATGCATGTATGTATGGATGTATACATGGATGGATAAGTGAATGGATATATGGATGAGTGAATGGATGGATGGATGTGTGGAGGTATGGATGAATGTCTCCACGTATGGATGGATGGATGTGAAGGTGGGTGCCAGACTAACCCCTCTCCTGTCTCTGCAGGCACGCTGGTGCGTCTGAAGGGCAGCATCCAGCGCATGGCCTTCCTGGACGCCACAGGGTCCATGCTGCCCCCGGCCTTCGAGCCGTGGTACGAGCCCAACGCCCCGGCGGACGGGGAGGAGCGCGACAAGGCCCGCAAGCGTCGCCCGGTGTCCGTGTCGCCCTCGGCGTCCCAGGAGCTCAGCGAGAGCCAGTACGCGGTGGTGTGCTCCGAGAAGCAGGCCAAGGTCATGGTCCTGCCCTCGCAGAACTGCATCTTCAAGCACAGCATCACCGAGACGTCATTCGTGCTGCGAGCCGACGTGGTGCAGATGGGCAGCGGCATCTGCTTGGCGTGCTTCTGTGCCAACGGGCACATCATGACCCTCAGGTGAGGCCCCCCCCTCCCCATCCCACCCCCCACCCCCCCACCCCCCCAGGGCACAAAGGGTATTGAAATGCAAAACAGGACAGTCAGCATACGCGACGCAATTTGGTGTTATGTTATTTGGTCGTATACATGCAGGTGACATCGGAGCTGTGTTCAGGTCTATTTCACCAGAAGCTTCAAATACCCCCCCCCCACCACCACTCTCATATGTCGCTTTGGATAAAAGCAGCTGCTACATCAAAAACAATATTGGTCATAGTAGATTTACATCTAAATATGTTTGATTTTCTCATTGAAAAACAACAAAAATTCCTGTTGCCATTTGTTACACTACTAGTGAGTTAGCAGATGAGATGACTTTGATATCAGTCATAGGCAGACACAACATGTCTACCTTGTCCTCTCAGCTGTCACGACAAGGTCCTCAACCTCTCTCATTACAGGCATGCCTTTGTTACTCTCCTGGCAAAGTCAAAGCCAGAAGTACTCACACACGCACATAGCTGACAGGTGCACACACACACACACACACCCGATATGATTGGAGCTGGGCTAGGCTGAGGGAAGGGGTTCTGTCTGCCTGCCTGTGGACCTCATTCATTTCCCTCAGAGGAGGTCCCAGAACAGCCTCCATCTGGGCCTCCGCCTGGGGGGAGGACCCCGGGGTGTCTATCTGTCTGTGAGTGTGTGTGTGTGTGTGTGTCTCTGTCTGTAAGTGTGCATGTCTGTCTTCTACTGTGTGTGAGGGTGTGTATGTCTGTCTTCAAGGGTGAGTGTGTGTGTGTGTCTGTGTCTCTGCCTGTGAGTGTACATGTCTGTCTTCTAGTGTGTGTGAGTGTGTGTATGTCTGTCTTAAAGGGGGTGTGTGTGCCTGTAAGTATGCGTGTGTGCATGGATTAACCCAAAAGCCTGTTGAGCTCTGTACTGAGTGTTTTGATGTGTGTTTGCAGGATGTTGTGTGTCATACTGTCCGTTGTCCCTCTCCAGTATACCAGGCCTCAGACCGTTGCTGGATGTGAACTACCTGCCCCTGACAGACATGCGGATAGCAAGGACGTTCTGCTACACCAACCTGGGCCAGGCCATGTACCTGACCTCCCCCACAGAGATCCAGAGGATCACCTACAGCCAGGACACCTGCGAGAACCTGCAGGTCAGCACACACACGCACAAAACATCAACAATTACATGATCGCAAAAACACACTCAACATGGCATGTCATCGTTGAGGTTTTGCATGTGTGTGAATGTGCGTGCAAGTGTATATGTGCGTTTGTGTGTTCGTGTACAGAGTTATAGAATGAGTGTTTTTCATGTACTGAATGAATGTGTCTGTCGGTGCGTGCGTGTGTGTGTGAGACACAAGTTTAGACTATGCCAGCCGGCATTTGTGTCCTGCAGGTGTGTGTTTCCCAGGGGCTGATGTGTGTGTGACACTCAAACAGTGGAAGTGACCCGTGTGTGTGTTTCAGGAGATGCTGGGGGAGTTGTTCACACCAGTAGAAACACCTGAAGCTCCCAACAGAGGCTTCTTCAAGGGCTTGTTCGGAGGAGGGGCGCAGTCACTGGACAGAGAGGAGCTGTGTGAGTAACACACACTCTCATGGGCTACCACACCTGATGCTCTCGTCAACACAGGTCACATGCCCCGTTTTCTCTCATTCTACTGCTATTCGTTCCCTTTCCTAATACCTCTCCACACCTTTCCCTTCTTCTCTCTCCTCCCCTTTGTCTCTCTGTCGATGCCGCCAGTTGGAGAATCGGTGGCGGGCAAGGCGTCTCGTAGCCTGGCACAGCACATCCCCGGGCCGGGAGGCATCGAGGGCATGAAGGGAGCAGCGTCCGGTATCGTGGGCGACCTGGCGCGTGCCAGGATAGCACTAGACGAGAGAGGGCAGAAGCTGGGCGAGCTGGACGAGAGGACAGCCGCCATGATGACCAGCGCAGACTCCTTCTCCAAACACGCTCACGACGTAAGAACACCACTCTCTCTGTGGTACAGCTGGAGGTATCACACGAAGACACTAGAGGGCGCTGATGCTGTAGTAGAGTGTGTTTGGCAGTGCGCACAGCTAATTGCCATGGCACTTAACTGATGAATTATCTATTTATCTTCATATTGCATACAGTTCTTTTATAGTTGTATTGATTTATTATTAACTTTTTGTCATTTGTACTGTAAATATGACCAATAACCCTAACATACAATGCCAAGACTGCAACTGTTTTATCTTTAGTCCACATTCAATGTGTTTGGAAATGTCTTGAATTAATCCTCAAGTTTTCTCTAAACTTATACCTATAAACCCTAACATATGGATAACATAACCTCTAGACTAAAACTACAGGAGTAACAGTTTATCTAATGTGGTTATCAGCAGGCCTATTTATTTGATTAATTTCATCATCAAAACATAGGCCAAACACAAGGCCAAAGATAATTTTGTTGAACAAAATTTGTGTGTAACCTGCCTGCGCTGTCAGGACCACAAAACTGAGTTCTGCAAAATTAACCAAAACAGAAAATATGTACTAGTAAACTCATACCAAGAACAAGGGTTGTAATGCACGATATGGACATTGTTGAAAGTATTAACTAATTCTCTAACAGAAATGGACGACAAAATATACTTTTTGGAGATATTCAAACAAGACTCCATGTAATCTATTACAAATAACCTACATTATGCTGATGAATAAACAGTGTTTAGGGTTAAGGCTATCTGGAGTTACAGGGAAAGTAGACAGAGAATCAAAAACGCCCAAAAAACTAAATGACATTCAGCTATAAATATGACATGTTCAGTGGAGTATTTACTTTCAACCAGCTGTTACCATTAGAAGGCACACATGACACAACCATAATACAATGAATGGCGTATGTTTTCTGTCACTTAGTTTTTCTTTTAAAAACATAATAATACCTTCACTCTTGGGTTTATTTACATGAACACTTGCACAAACCCCCCAGTGCGACATGGGATCCTTTGAAACTGTAGACGGTCTAATTATTACAGTGTGTCATCAGTCCTCCATCCCTGAACAGCAATTTAGTCCCTAGCAACCGGTAGAACAAACAGGCACAAGACACAACAAAAATGCCCCTTGGTTGCCAACCTCTAGTACAACCAGTGAGACTCAGAAGAGACCCAGAGGACTGAGGACTCTGAGTGTTACCTCTAAAGGTTAGAAGACACTAACTGACAGTCTTCCAGAATTATTTCCCCCCATTGTTACCTGTTCCCTCTATAAGAGTTGTTACAGTACAAGGTTTCAGAAACTGGTTTCTGGTTCAGAAACACTTGAGGTGCTACGGAGAAGCTCGTGCTCTAGCTTTCAGCGAGCACGCGGATGAACTCCGTGACATCGTCTCTCTGCCTTTTCCCTCCCAGATGATGCTGAAGTGCAAAGACAAGAAGTGGTACCAGTTCTGATCGCAGACGAGGGGGGAAGCCGACCCGGAAGGACACCACCGTCACATTCCACTGCTTCATCCAGACTCGACGGGTCCCCTTCCTCTGTCCCTACCTCCCTCCCTCCTTCCCTCACTCCCTCCCTCCCTCCCTTCCTCCATCCCTCCCTTTGGTGGACACGTGGGATTCTCCTCCTTAGCACAATGTTGTATACTGTACTTACCTCAGTCAGGTGGTTATACTGAGGAGTGGCCTGGCAAGAGGAACAAGCTCAAATGGGGAAAACAAAGCGTGCTCCTTATTTACGTTCTCGTCTCTTTGTTTGTCTGGTCTGTTTGTTTATCCCCTCGGCGGCAGCCAATCGGCTGGATTGCCGGGGTTTTGCCATCCTTATTTGCCAAAATGTTCTGTTCCGTCATCTCTGCTCCAACCAACCCGGGGCCAGAATGCCTACAGACAGACAGACAAAAAAAAAAAGACAAAAAAAAAAACATTGAATAAACAAACAACTATGGAGAAAAAAAACAAAATGTAAAAAGAGGAAAAAATAATATATATATACATAATTATATATACATAAATCTATATAAATGATCAACGCTGTATTCACTTCCGACTGTAAAGTGCAAAACAAGGTGGACAACGCACAGGCCACGTGTGTTCGGAGTAGGGAAGGGACGTTATGTTTCCAGAGTCACAGGATGTGATGTCATAGTGACAGCCTCCTTTATGCAGAGAGTTGCTGGGTGAAAAACAGAAAATGTCTTTCCGATGTACACTGGATCTCCTTCTCCTTGCTCTATAGACTCTCCTACTCATCCAATAGAGGAAGTTCATATACCTAGAAACAGTATACCAGTTTTTATTTATTAGTCCTCTTGTTTATGTTTATTTTGCTCTGTGTGTTGGGGGGGAAACAGTTTTTATTTTTCTATTGTTGTAAAAGTGAATGGTGTCAATTAATTTTTGTCACGTCCCAACGTATGTCATTTTTTGTGGCTTTGGGTCCTAAATCCCATTCATTTCTCCTTCAAGAAAAGGGCTGGAAACAAATAGAGGGCATGGATATAAAAGACATAGTTGTATCATTCAGAAATAACGCCAATATAAAAAAAAACATCACATCTGGATCCACAGGTTTGATCATAAGATCTTAAGAAGTGTGACCCTTGACTCCTAGAGTACCCGAGGGTCCAGTTCCATGTAAATGCTACCTTCTCCCTCCATTCTGAAACATTGTCAGCACCTAACTGTTTGGCTTGGTCTGCTAGTGTGTCTGTATGAATGCTATCTAACCCAGTGTACTACTGAAGGGTTTTTGGACATGGACCTACTAGGTTTTTTAAGAGTTCCTAAAAGGACCTTTGAACTTGGAGCGCACATCACCTTGGAGTCACGTACAATACACACATATGGGTATAAAACCCTATTTGTGTGTTGATATATGCAGGACAAAAAAAAATATATACAGATGTACAGTCATCCATGCGCAAGTCATACGTTTGGGAGAAAACCACTTTTATTGTTTTTAATTGACAATACTTGTTCGTAAACAAAATGAATTTGATCTCTGTGGGTGTCTGTGTATTTCTGTGTGTGTGAGAGCAAGCTGTTATTTATTGGAGCGCATGAGATGCTGCTAAACATTTGGTTTGTCAGAGCTGTCTGTCCTTCCGTTATCTGATTCTGTTGCCCATATCATTTGTTCATATGTGTGTGTGTGTGTCTCTGTCTCTCTCTCTCCCCTTCTGCCAGGCTGTAACCGTTCAGCTGTACATAGGTTCATAGTTTGACAATCTAAGACCAACTGGAAAGTAAGAAAAGGGAGTTTTGGAGAATTCAAGTGGCACAAAAGGACAGAGGCCATATTTTTCTGACGCCAAAGACTTACTTTAGCTTTTGTTCCATCGTGTCATTAGTCAACTTGGCATTCCAAGGCAGTGCTAATTCAAATACAGTATAGATGACGGTCTGACTCCATTTAGTGCTATAGTCCCTCAGGGTGCATCCCTAGGCTTTGGGTACCGTGCATTCCGACTCAATAATCCATCACTGGCCTTGACTCCATTCTGAATACTTGCATCCTTTTCTTAGGCCCTTGATGACTTAACTTCCTTGATCTGACAGACTTACGAGTTTGAAGAAAAACAACAGTGACACATTTCAGAACATAGGTCTACTGTCAAGAGTGCAAGTTATCGGTTCAAGGTTTTGGAATGGAACTTAGCCATCCTATTTACACGATAATACTGATGGAAGTGGTTCGTTATGAAAATGTTCAACTGTGTGATCTTCTCTTCACGTGTCATCTTTTTATTATATATTTTTGTAAATCTTCTTTGCTGTTCAATTTGAATTATTTGCTGTATATCCTTCTTGTCTCAAATACGTAATTTTTTTAACAACCAATCTGTAAATGTTCAGAAAAGCTTCGTAACCATGGCAACGAGACGTCAGGCATCAGCTGACCTCCTCTGGAATGTGGTGTCATAGTCGGCGCATGTTCAGTGTTTGCACACACGCTTCATCTAACTCTCTGCCTTTTCTCCCTCTCTGGTGGGTGTTCCAGGTGGTCCGTATTGGTGATACTACTCCTACAAAAGGTTCTGGTTACCTTCTCTATGTTAGGTATGCATTGTTGTGTGGATGTGGATAGGTAGCCCTGCTTAATCCTCTTCGGAGCAAAAAAAAAAAAAAAACAACTTCAGGAAAACTACTTGTATATGATTGAGGTACTCTCTTTCTAGTTCTCGTTATTTTTCGTTTCATTTTCTATATTATTTAACCTTGTCTGTTGAGTGAGTCGTTTCTTGTCCACACACCTAAGTATGCAGTATACAGTGTTCTTACCCGGTAACGATTCATGTTCATTCTACAAGAGGGAGTCTGTCCGCCACATGCCATCTTCTCTCCTGAATTTAACAGTTATCAGTGGGTTGCAGTATTTTCTCATTGTAGCCAATTTTCTTGTACAGTTTTATGCAAATTTCACATGGATGTTTATGACTTTATCTGCTGCCACAAACAATTTAGACATTCTGTAGATAGAAATTACTGTGCAATGGAAAATAAAAGTGAATAAAATCACCCTTTTGTACTGTTTGATTCTTGATGGCCCTTCAGGTGTTCTAAGCAGGGGTGCCGTAGCGGGGGCAAGATTAGAGCTGTTCTAAGGGCCCTGGTCAGACAAAGGGCCCAGTGGAACCCCACTGGGCCCTGTATGATTTAGATTTTGGGGCCCAGAGTACAAATTAGACAGTGGGCCCAGAAACCCTAGGAGCACCCCAGGCTGTGGGCTCCCCATCAGAAATGAGGTCAACCAGACTGGTGAAGAGCAGCATCTGTAGCATTTCTAGATTTTGATTTACAGTCACAATTTATACTGCATGTAAATCCTTGATTTGAAGAAGTAGCACAACACTGTAAGTCATACATGCAGTAGTGCAACTGTTAACCATGGGGGTTTCACAAAAGAATAACGGTTTTGGTGTTCTGTTATAATTTAACGCATCCAGTAGAGGGCGTCATATACCGTGATGCTAGTTGTTTGAAATATATTTTGATCATAAACTAATGTCCTAGAAGAGTTTCTGGCGGGAGATATACAAGGGTGTTTCTCTGTTTTGGAGACGCTTTGTGCACGACAACCCTGACTAGTTATGAGATTGCCTTGATTCTGAAGTAAAGGTAGAACTTCGACAGGAGAGATAGACAGACTATGAAATGCAGCTTATTCTAAAGAAGTATGTTACTTGCGAGTCCAGCTTCTATTGGACACACAATTAGCCTAGGGAACGCAAAAGAGGAGAATGTCGCATACAGCATTGGATTTAGGTTCTATAGCATATTGCAGCTAGTCTACTCAACACAGGTCATTTCATTGTAAGGTTTTGTGACCCACTCCAGCCATGTTGTCATAGTCACATTCATTATGTCCTTTAGACAAAACACATACAGCCCTAAATACTGTGTTCATAGGGCCTATTGATAACCATCTTGTTATACAGAAAAATGAGTAAAAATGCCATTACTTCATTGTAAAAATGGAAGTGTTTTTAAAACACCTTTTCATGCATTTGTTCTTATTTTTCAAAATTCAGATCAGTCCTCAGATCAGTCCTCAATCAGTGTTTATTCCCTGACAGTGAAAGCATATTCTGACGGGGACACCATATTACTTAGTTTGGGTGTGCGAGTAAATACTATATCGACAAGGCCCAACCAAACAATGGAACCACCTTGGCATTAGGTTCTTATTTTAATTGGTGCATGAATTAACCAAAATACTACAGAAAGTAATGGTAATAACCCAAAGACCAACATCATTTGTTTGATTAGAGGCTGTGCAGCAGGGGAAGTTAATCTACTCTAGACATGTTGTTTGGGTGTGCTTTGTTGGGGTGCTCAGCTGTGTGTGCATTGAGCTGATTTGACGCCTGGTTTCACCCAGTGTAAGAGGATACAGATTTTCCATTTGGACACCACTGACTACTGGCAAAGTCTACCCTCTGGCGTTCGTCATGTCTAACAACAGCGTTACAAGTCCAACCACGGATACAACAAAGCATGCAACATGAAAACAAGAAATGTGTGCATGTAGTTCAGGAACAGACGATGTGTTTGGACTTGTTTGGGAAAGTCTTGGCATAAGTGTTTTTATGTTCCACTTCGGTTCTGCTGCAAATATCTGATTTTGACACTGAATCAACACTTTTTGGATCAGTACACACATTTGCTTTAATGATGCATACAGGTTTTTGCATTGCTGCCACATGTAGGATAACAGTAGCATTTGTGCACACTCACACATACATTGTGATGATGAGAGACATAGAGACCAGAGTATTGCAGTCAACATGATTTTTTACAGTTCTGTGTGGCCCATATACTATCCCCATTGTAGTATGCTGTTCTGTCCTCACACTCTTTATAGAACAACTGAACTGTTCCATGAAGCTGTGTATCATAGACAAACAATCAAAAACATTCTTAAATAAAACATTATTTTCGGTTTAAATGGCTTGTGGATTAACGTTCATGCCTTTACATGATTAGAAAAACCTAAAATCCTGACCTGAACGGCAATGAAACAAACCAGTCAAATGGATCAAAACAAGCCTAAATATAAGCCTCTAAAGTGCACATCGAATAGCAAAAAAGCACAAGCAAAAGCAAAGCATGAGCAATTTTCAGGATTTCTTTTGTGTATGTTGCAGACATCCTTGATAAGAGAACAGTGTTGTTTTTCAAAGGAGCCCTTGTTGCTTTAATATCAGATAAGAGAAAGAGAGCATATGTGCTGACACGTGAGGCAAGCATGAGGGACACCAAAAAAACGAGCTGTAAAGGAGCTGTAGTCTCTGGAGGTATTGTGCCCATGTCCCTTTTTACCAAATGAGCAGCAAAGCAGACTATAGCTACTCATGCCTGAGATCAATGTCCTACTTTTAACACCTCACATGACATCCTTTTCAATCCAGTCCGAACGGTTCTTCTGACGAAATAAAGAATGAGGCAGGGTGAAGGCTGGTTTAGGTAACACTTTAGGGGGAGTTGGGGGGGCCGAGGCCTCAGGGGAGGGGCTGGAGGCAGGTTCCACTGAAGGCTTCTATGACTTACCGTGGACAAGATGGAACAGCCCACCACTGGCCTTAGAATAGTCCCCACCACCGTGCCCCCCCCCCCCCCCCCCACCCCCTAGCAATGACATTCGGACACACGTCTTAAAGATGATTGGGTGCAAAGTCCTTTTCCCCTTGCAACCTTGCAGAGAGAGGAGCGATGGAAAGGGAGAGGACGAGTGTGTGTGCGTGTGCAGTAAATGAGAGGTGTGCATCCAGCCGTGAAGAGAGGATAATGGGAAAGCAAAGAGCGTCATTATCTCCGACAGCCTGAGCCTGGACCTTAACACTCCCTCATGACTCTCAGCCAAACATGGACTGGATGTTTCAGTCTATGTTCATTTTGACAATATTCATTTTCACTCTATAAATACTTTGAGCAAGATCCTATTAAAACACATTTTAGGCACAAGCATTAGTAGCTATGTTTCAGCAACTACGCAGCATTCCAATGCATTATTAAACAAGCTACAGTACATAGCATGCGTAGACTGAATATCAATCAGTCTGTTAGCTTTAGAAAGATGATTGAGGATGGTAAGACCTATTTAATCTCACCAGGCAAATGGGTTCTAAAAGACACACGCTTGTGAAGAATGGCTTTTAAATTTTCCCTTACAGACAGTTCCAAAGCTTTTGAAGCAAACTTCAGTTTATTTTTTTATTTTTATCGGCAGCAGACGATCAACACTTTCTTTCTATTGAAACCTTTGGTATGGAAAAGCTTTTACTTTTAAAAGGAACTTTTGTCTGGATTTCCAGCACGCGTGCTGTGCCTGTGCAATGTTTGTGACACCTCCTACCCTCGTCTTTACTACTCATCACCCGCAGCAGCGAACGAGGCATTTGCCTGAAGCGCCTGGATATGCAAGCAGTCTTTTCCAAGGCTTTCAGAATACCCCTACAGCCTCCTCCTGCAGTATGAGATAGACCAGATGAACGTGGGAGATAAGGCTCTCACAGCCATTACCCTCCTCTGCCTTCCCCCCCTCTATATTTCCTCCCCCACTCTCTCTTTCTCTCTCCCATCACAAAAGGCGTCCAGAACTGAAGTCCACCGCAGTCTCACCCCGCAAAACAAGGGAAAACGTCGGGGAGGGTTCCTTAAACGTAGTCCTGCAAGCTGTAGCCAGCCCTGGCGTCTTTGGGAGGAACTCTTGAAGGGGAGTAGTACTGCGGCTCCTGGTCGTGGTGGAGGGGGTCCTTCGGAGGCTTTCCCTCGTCCAGATCGTCTGGTTGGAGCTTCTCGTGAGCTGCTTTGTCCCGGTGTAGCTGATCTCGGCTCGCCGGCTCCTGGAGCGTCTGCTGCTCACGGCACTGCTGCTGCTCGCGTTGCAGTCGCTCGCGCTGGAGCTGGTCACGCTGGAGCTGGTCACGCTGGAGCTGCTCCTGCCGCAGCTGCTGCTGGAGCAGTTTATTGGGGTCCGTGGACGAAGTGTAGTCCAGCTGCCCCTCTCTTTTCCCGGGACACGACAAACAAAAGATCACCCCCCCGGCAAGGAGGAACCCGGCGGAGACGAAGGTCACGTACACCGCCCCTCCAGGCTCATATTTGCTGCTCTCCGGCACGTTGGAGTCCAGGAAGCTGGTGATGACCACGTTGGTGAACCAGGAGGCGGGCACCAGGCAGAGGATGCCAGCCAGGATGAAGCACCCCCCTGCGGTGATCGCCGTGTGTCCTTTGGCACGGTGGCTGCCCCCCCAGCGGGTGCATTTGAGCCCCAGGGCAGCGAGGCAGAGGCCCAGGGAAGCCATCATGCAGGACAGCACCATGGTGGTCCTGGCCGTCTGCAGGTAGGCGGGCAGCGACAGCACCGAGTACTTGAGCGTGCAGCTGAACACGCCCGTGCTGAACCAGGTGCAGTCCATCCACAGCCCCTGCATCTGGGAGATGGCCGTCATGATGTTGGTGCCCACGTCGGCGCTCACCTTCCAGTTGGGCAGCAGCGTGGCCACCGTGGCGCCGAGGGCACCCAGCAGCGCCAGGGCGAAGGCGAGGATCTGGAGGGTGGAGGATGCCATCGTTGTGTTCCGGTCCTCCTTGTTCTCGGGCACCCTCACCTTGCGGTGGCCCGAGCTCGCTCTGGCTCTGCCTATCTCCCCAGCGCAGGTCCTGACAGCAGATAATTCCTCAGTGCAAGCTCCAGTGGTCTGCGATAAAAAGCGAAATGAGAATTGAACTGGGTGAGCAAGCGTGACGTTCGGGCAGATGAGGCGCAGGGTCTGGTGACGGGGGGGGGGGAGGACTGTGCGTTCCTCTTTTCGCCTCTCTTTTTTAGCGGGGGAATCATGTGCGCCGGTAACATTTCGGACTCTGCATACCGGTTTGTGGTGTTCATTGAAGGACTCAATTATGTGAATTTAAAGCTGCAGTGCGCGTCCTCCAAAAGTGGGTTACTCTTTTTAGAGGTTTCTTTTACTTTAGCTGTCAGGCAAATGCTGTGTCGGAACACAAAGTGATGCTCTGATTTGAAACATGCATGGCTAAGAAAATGTGTCATTCCATAATTTTCATGTAATCATAAGTGTCTTTTTCTATGGGGGTGTCTATGGCTTTCTCTCCGGTGAAAAAATATTATAAATGATGACATGAATGATGAAATGATGTTCGTAATAACAATAAATGCAAAAATCCTTACCTTTATGTCTTGAGCAGTGTGCCATTGTGCGTCAGCCAATTCCAATGATGTCTAGCACAGAGGAGAGGGAGCCAAACACAAAAACACAAAAATGGGGTGAATTGCTTTCCCAGCATGTAACAACCACTCTTCCTAACGTCGCCTTAGCAACAGCACATACAATTCCATCCTTTTCAATGTCCCATAAAGGATTAGTCTTGTTTGCTTGTGAGCAGGCGTTAAGGAGCACAGAGCGGTGAACTGAGAGGAATGGTGCAAAACTGAGCCTAGTGCTGGTGTGCCGGTCAAAGAACTGGACAAGTAACCTGAAGGTCATTGATTCGGTCAAATAGCCGCAATGAGGTGTTGGAGCAGCCGGAAAATGTGATGAAAGATTCTCAAGGAGGCTCATTTTATACATCTACGGATATTGTTTTGCATTCGCTATGATTTGTTCTACCGTCACACAGTCAGACAGCAATCCAAGGATGACAGGGAGCTTTTCTTTATTTGGTTCTCAGTCAATGAAAAGGTGTCGTCCACATACGACCACATGAACTATGGCACACTGCAGCACACTGATAAGGTTGGTAACCTCCCCCGTCCCTTTGTGGGGACCAAACCCAGCAGTACGCTGGCAGTCCCAGCCTATCCTTAGTGTAATCCCCCGTCTATATATCCACAGTGTGACAGCACAAAGCACCCTATTGTGACAGAGCCCGACCTGCCTAAACAGGAACAATTACCAGAGGGCTCAACATGAAAACATCAATTTTACTCTGCCCTTCCCTCAGGTTCCTATCAGACTTTACCAGCCTACCCTCCCCCTTCCACACACACACACACACACACACACACACACAAACACACATGAACCCCCCCCCCCCCCCCACCCCCAGTATCCACAAACCCACAGCCACCCCCTTGCGGAGAAACACTTGATAGGGAGGAAAAATAGTACTTGAACGAAACATAATTTGACCTTAACTCCCGGTAGATGTCCCCCCTAACAGGCCCTCGATGGCAGGCCCCCTCCCAGGGCCCACCTAGCCTCCCCCTAAGAGGCCATTGAGGGGAAATGCCACCGTGATCATTACCACAGCAGTCGTCCTCATCAGAAGGCTCGTCCTAGCTCTAATCACGGCCCTCTGCTGAAGGTCTGGCTCTCCGGCACAGCACTCTCTCTCCAGCATAGGGCCCTCTGCTGAAGGTCTGGCTCCCTGGCACTGCACTCTCTCTCCAGCATAAGGCCCTCTGCTGAAGGTCTGGCTCCCCAGCACTGCACTCTCTCTCCAGCATAAGGCCCTCTGCTGAAGGTCTGGCTCTCCGGCACAGCACTCTCTCTCCAGCATAGGGCCCTCTGCTGAAGGTCTGGCTCCCCAGCACTGCACTCTCTCTCCAGCATAGGGCCCTCTGCTGAAGGTCTGGCTCCCTGGCACTGCACTCTCTCTCCAGCATAAGGCCCTCTGCTGAAGGTCTGGCTCCCTGGCACTGCACTCTCTCTCCAGCATAAGGCCCTCTGCTGAAGGTCTGGCTCCCTGGCACTGCACTCTCTCTCCAGCATAGGGCCCTCTGCTGAAGGTCTGGCTCCCCAGCACTGCACTCTCTCTCCAGCATAAGGCCCTCTGCTGAAGGTCTGGCTCCCCAGCACTGCACTCTCTCTCCAGCATAGGGCCCTCTGCTGAAGGTCTGGCTCCCTGGCACTGCACTCTCTCTCCAGCATAGGGCCCTCTGCTGAAGGTCTGGCTCCCCAGCACTGCACTCTCTCTCCAGCATAGGGCCCTCTGCTGAAGGTCTGGCTCCCCAGCACTGCACTCTCTCTCCAGCATAGGGCCCTCTGCTGAAGGTCTGGCTCCCCAGCACTGCACTCTCTCTCCAGCATAAGGCCCTCTGCTGAAGGTCTGGTTCCCCAGCACTGCACTCTCTCTCCAGCATAGGGCCCTCTGCTGAAGGTCTGGCTCCCCAGCACTGCACTCTCTCTCCAGCATAGGGCCCTCTCTGGGCCTCAGCCTTCAGACAGGCCGTATACAGTACTCGAGGCATTCAGACTGTATACTGGAGGCATCAGTGCGCTACAGCTGCAGAGGACATGCACATCATCTCTGCGTTAGCGTGTGTGCGTGGCTAGATTGGATTGTGTAGTACAGTGTGAGGAGGGTGCTGTGGGAGAAGGGGAATATTGCAGTTCCAGGGTAACGAGTGCTGAGCTGTGATGTGACAGGACATGGCAGACCATTAAAAGCAGGCTCCACTATTTGTCCTTTTGCCTTCAGGGCACCAAAGTTGGGCTGGAGCGCAAAGCATGTCTGCTCCTCAAAACTGGCTCTGGAACCGCAGCACATTCAAATTGTACGACACGCTGATTTACAGGATGTGGTTGTTTTGGAGCTCCAGCATTATGGAAATACAATTTTTAGATTTTTAGAAATTATGGGCGTATGTAACAAGTATACTTTCATGTATTTGACAATTACAGCTCTGGAAATGACTCAGTGTTGCTGGGAAGATGTCCTTGTACAATCTCCCAGAGTGATTTTGCTGTTTGTTTCTATTCTTGGCTGAAAGAATTCATCATCGTTAAGTTGACCGGAGTTGCTGAGTCCATCGTGGGTCATGAACTTAATGTACCCAAGAGGACTTAAACATCTCATCAGAGAGAACAATCACTTTAAAGATAAACACTGTACATAATAACTGCCATTTCTACATATAGAACGAGAATGATTTAAAAGGAGTACGTCTTTTACTGCGTAGTTGCAAGTAGACCCACAGCACTGTATATAGGACATGCTTGTGTCTTTGAGTCATGGGGGCTCCAGTACATGAAGGCATGTTATGTATCTGGTGCACTGTTTGCCCTGAGCAGTGCAACGAGAGCGTGGGAAGAACAGGGAGGTGGGAACCAAGACAACTCTCTGAAGAGCAGTGCAGTTTCTGGTGCTCTGGAGATCTCCTGGGGACTGAATACTGTTTCTGTGGTTCTCCTTAACCCCCTCGCTAGAGCCGCAGGGGTTGAGGTGAAACTTTGACGTCAGTCTCTGTTGCAGTTCTCTGTCTAGTATTGATCATTGTACTCAGCACCCAGTGTTGATCATGTTTCAAGAAGATCTAGAAAATAAATGTTTTTGTGCGGTTTTCCAAACCACTTGGATTAGTGGTTTGAAGGAAAGCATATTCATGTTCTCTTCACCAGATACCTTGTTAATGTCAACTGGCAAGATGTGTTTTTTCCCCCCAGGTTTATTTGAAGTCTGTTTTGAAGAAGAAATTATTAAATTGGTCAGCTGGCCAATGCATTTTTATTGGAACATAATGAAGAACACTCAAACAGTAAAACCAAACTGTTTAGACGCATGTCTGAAAGTCTGGAACTGATTACAGGTTTGTGCTTTGCTGGTTGCTTTTCTTTTAAAGGTTGTTCATACAAGCCCATAAAAAACGTGTTGGACTCATTTAGCCAATCTATTTTTAAAACGAAAAAAGTAGGAGATGCAGAGTTAAAAGACAAAAAGAACTCCCTGAAACTGAAATAATAGCAAAGCATTAAAGCTAAGGGCATCAGACCTCTCGAAAAGGCAAAACATGGGATGAAATTGAATTTCTGAGAAGAGATTGGTCCTTTCAGTTGTAATACCTCCAACTCAGCCTCGGGGCATCCACACTTCCTAAATCATCAAAGAGACAGGAATATAGATGGCCTATTTGCTCTGAGGAAAAGCTCATTGTTATCTGTCAGAGGATGATTTGAAGGTTTGGGTTTTCATGAACAAACCATCAAACTGTAAATGTGGGGGTTTATAAATAACAGGCTGTTTTTAAATAGAAAACAGCCAATTACTGATAGTTAGATAAAAATCAGCTTTTTAAAAAATAATCTATTTTTGTTCCAGTTCTCACTGACTTTACATTTAGAGTGGCACTGGAATGATGAGGGGAAAGCTTGGATCCTGTTGGTTGATTTAGATAAGCATTAACCCTGGTAAAGATGGGAACCGAAAATAAACACACTCTCAACAAAGTTCTTAAGACAGACTATCCTAGGTTACATAACATGCTCAAGTTGCTAACAGATGTTGT
This sequence comes from Osmerus mordax, assembly GCF_038355195.1. Taxonomy (NCBI): domain Eukaryota; kingdom Metazoa; phylum Chordata; class Actinopteri; order Osmeriformes; family Osmeridae; genus Osmerus; species Osmerus mordax. The sequence continues at coordinate 9,642,976 of NC_090057.1, read as the reverse complement.
AGCATAAACACACTGCCATCCTCGGACACATCTCAGTCTAATGTTAGATTACAGAATAGACGGAAGGTCTATTTGAAAACGAGAAAAAGTCCATTCTAGATAAAACATGTTTAATGAACTGCACATGAAAGAACACTAGAAGCACTTACCACTTATTGGAATGCTCCATCCAGCATTATAATTGGCACAAACTGGAATAGATTTAGTCCCGTGTGTAAAGAACTATGTGCCTGTGTTTACGTTCGAGTGCGCGTGTGTTTGCGTGTGTGTGTGAGAGAGACTGTGTATGTGTCAGCTCAGCGAGTAGTAGTTTAGGTTCTCACAAAGCATTTCCACCCCAGGTAGAGTGGGGACCCCAGGCGTGAATGTCAGTTGAATGCGTCCTGAGTCCAGCACAGCACATTCCATCAGCTCGTCACCGTCAGCGGGTTACACTCCCACACAACCCCGGCCAGCAACAGCCAGCTCGCTGCCCAAAGTATGGTGGGGGCTAAAAATGCTCGTCAAAGCTACCAGATTAGAGCAATGTTTCTCCTTGATCCCAAGCTTTCGTGTCTTGAGTCTTCTTTCTCTGGGTGTTTTTCATGTAAATCCCAGAGGCCTCACAAGGACAGTCCTGGATGAATTTGAGACTGATGTTCTGATGCTGGGATCCTGCTTTGTCCAAGTATGCTATCTGTCCTTCTGTGTAGCTGTGGTCTTTGTGGAGAGAAACCAGCTATTGTTCAGGGTGGAACCTGGCATTAGCCAAGCAGGAGAGAGTAGTGGTAGGCGGTATGAGTTTTGAGAGGAGAATGAGGGATGAGGGAGGGGGGGAGGGAGAAGGAGGAGGAGTGCCCAGGCACTCCTGTGATTCCTTGAAAATTGTGTGTGTATGCGTGTGTGTGTGTGTTAGTTTAGCTGCCAGTGGGCTGTTGAGCCCAGTCTTCAATCTTCACCGACAGAGAGATCCAGCCATTCCTCCACCATCCTCGTCTCCCTTGATCCTTCGTCTGCTGCAAGCAACACAAGAGCCCATTCCCCAGCCTTTCTCCAGGAAGAGCAGACATGTTGGGGAGTGCTATCTCTCCACTTCAGGCTGTCAGACTGCTGTTGAGTGGCAGTATGTAGGGAGATGGAGCCTCTGTGAATAGATATGTGTGTGTGTGTGAGTGGTGGTGGGGGGGGGGGGGGGGGGGGCTTTATGGTCCTTCACATAGGTGTTACTGTGGCAACAGCAACTGCACAGGCTTCTTGTTTTCCGGATAAATAAAAAAGTCTGTTCCACATCATGCTGCTGCAAGGACCTTAAACCTCCTTCTCACAGGGAGGCCTGTATCTGTTTGAGTGTGTCCTTATCATATGTGTGTGTGTGTGTGTGTGTGTAATTCCATTTTGTGCATGTATTGGATCACACTTGTACGTCTGGACTGCTGCGTTCAACGATCAAGGACATTCTCCTAATTCAACCGTCAGAAAAGAAAAACACAACGTCCATTTGGTTGCTCGCTTGCTCGCTTGTATCTCTGTTCCATTTGGATGACAGACGACGACAGAGCAACAAAGAGCCGTGCTGTAAAAGAGCCTCACTCCCACACATGATTAACATCGCCCACAAGCCTCTCAGAACAGAAAGACCAGGAGTGGAAGACTAGCAATTATGAGTCATTGTAGTGCTGCTGCCTTATAGCCCTTCTTCTTCTGCTGTGGCTGAAGAATATACCACAGTCTCCGGTTTACAGCCTTCCCAGTGAAACACACACACACGCAAACACACACACACACACATGCACACTACTACACACTACAGTACAGCTGTGATGGTGTCTGTGGCTCTGATAGTGGATCTAGTTTTCGATAACAGACCTACTTTTACTGGATGAGCAACAGGTTGGAGATTGCCAGGTTATACGTCGAAATCCCCATTCAATAATAATGAATGCAAATCGCTATTTATTTTGAGTAGAGAACGAGAAATCGATTTGATCAAGACAATATGTAAAAGGGTTTAATTAAATATTACAGCATATTACCGTATCTGTACAGCATGACATTTATGAAAAGGATATACACATTATTAGAAAATAAATTACAGTTCAGCCAGATATTATTTTAACAATAATATTTTAAGTGATACATCAAATTGCTTCAAATGCGAAATAGCTTTCAAGGGTCTTTTTTAAGTTAATGTGTTCTATTAAATAGGTTACATGCTACATGTCTGTGTAGTTGGTCGATACAGGGAAATGAACACAACATAAAAGAAACATCACATAAATAGAATTCACCACTAGAAATACCGTTTTTATTTTCAATCAAGCAATTCCAGTATTGAACTAACAACTGCTTTTGTCAAAAAAGCAACAGACCATAAAAAAGCTTTAGAAACTGGCAGAGTGTACAGAGCGTCATATTTACACTGTCATCCTCGTGTGAATCAGGAATTGACAAAAGGAATGTTGTTGATCATAGGCAACTGTGTTCAGAGCTTAGAGTCTAGCTTGGCCAAGATTGGCCAGGGAGCATCCATGTTCGACGATGTGGAACTGGATTTAATACAAAGCACTGTGATCCGTCTATAACCTAATCAGTCTGATAAGGTTGCCAGGTATAAACACGGTTAACGCCTATAGTGTTCAGTGTCCCTATAGTGTTCAGTGTTCCTATAGTGTTCAGTGTTCCTATAGTGTGGGGATGGCAGCCTTCTGGATCCCCATGATGGTGTCGTAGAAGCAATCCTCGTTGACCACCGAAGCCAGGCTCTGCACACTAAAGTCCCTCCCCATAATGCTGTTGAAGTCCACACACTGAGGCTCGTCTGGGGCCCTCCTCTGGGCACGGTGGGGCTGGGGGCACTCTTGCCGAAGCGTATCCCCCTGCTGGGACCCTGTGCCCTGCACGGCCTCCTCTGTGAAGTTGAGTCTCTGGAGCTGGGCCTCTAGGGCGCTGGTCAAGGAGCAGAGCCTGGCTCTCTTGCCCAGCGTGTTGCTCTCCAGGCTGGGGAGGTCTGTGGGGCGGCTGGGCAGCTGGGGCTCAGAGCGGGTGTCTCCGGGGTGGGAGCCGCTGGACACACTGCCCTCGTCGGAGTGGGTGTGGCTGGCTTTCTGGGCGTCCGTATAACGCTGCGGTCTCCTCCTCAGGGAACCGGCTCGGGCCGCTGGAGGCTGGTTCCTCCGCAGGGAGCCCAGGTGTTCTCTGGGGGTCCTCTCTGGCAGGACCCCTCTCCTGGTGGACCCGTCTCTGACCAGGGAGCGCAGGGCTTTCAACACACTAGCCTTGCTCTCCAAGCCACTGGGAAATACCAAATAACACAATGAGTTGGGATGTGTAACTATTTACGTGTTTACAATTTTTTTTAAGAAATATTTGGAATGATAACAATTATGAATAAACGGTAAACTATTCTGTTAACAATCACTTCTCTCACCTGCTGCAGAGCTGAAACACGGTCTCAGGCCTCCCCTCCACCTGAGACTTGGTATGTACCAGCTCCCAGACACAAGGGTTCTCTGTGCCTGTGAAGGCAGAACACATGGTGGTCAGTCTGACAGCCAGAGAAAGACTGAAGATGATAATGATGATGATGTGGCTGAACATGCTGCTAGCCTAGGCTGGAGGTCGGAGGTTAGAGGTCGGGCGGGCTGAGGTCACTCACCCGCTGCGTTCCCCAGGCGGACCTGTACAGCCGACACAGGGATGAGCCAGCGGAACTTGAAGGGGTCCAGGTCGCCTGAACGTGAGGTAGTCTGCAAATAAACAACCCAAACAGAGACACATTACCATCTGTCATACACTCACATGTATTCCTTAATTCATGCTTTTATCCAAGGCGGCGTACAAATAGTGCAGCAGATAATCATAGGTAAAAAAAAGGTCCAAAGTTCAAACAGAATTACAGAAGTAATACACCATCCTATCTGACTTTATGGAGCAATGCTCAGCTTGAAATGTGTTCGAGGGTAGTTGCACTCACCATCCTCTTCTTCATCTTGCTGTTGTCCCGGTAGACCAAGATCACTGCTCTCTTGAACACTAAGGGAAGGAGGAAGGAGAGGGTAGTCTTATTAGTGATCTGAGGCTAACTTGACATGTGTCCCTCTAGTCATGCTCCACTGTAGGTCCCGGCTGTGGTGGTAGACAGCTCCACCCACCAAAGAGTGTGAGCTCGGGGTCCTTCCTCATGCGGCCCAGGGATGGGAGAGGGTTGAGCCACACCAGGGAGGAGTGGATGAGGAACTCCCCCATGGAGATCTCCGTTACCTGGAGAGAGAACAGGACACTTAGCCTAGAAGTGTGGTCGACCAAGCTGGTTTCATGAGCAAACTAACTGCATACGTAAATAAAATCCAAATAAAAACATGCTATATGTAGATCTCCGTCAGTTGATGTTGTCGTAGGAGTTACCTCTTTCTCTGGACCACTCTGCTGCGCCACCAGCTGGTCAAACACGGTGCCGTAGTCCTCGTAGATCTTCTGCATCTCGTTGATGTGGCTGGCCACCTTCTCCATGGCCTTCAGGGCCTCTGAGGTAACGAGAGAGAGAGAGACAGTTCCTGAGCAAGTCTGCCTCATGACGCTGTGCAGCATGGTACTGTACAGCACCTCCAGGTACAGGCATGAGAGTGTGTGCTCATAAAGGGTCCTGAAGCCCGTTCGTACCCGTGAGGTGGCTGTGCTCCTCGCTCTCCGAGGCGGTGAGGGACACCAGCTCCCGTAGCAGCAGGGGGTACTTCAGTACCCTCTGGACCGGCTTAATGAGGTAGGACTCCAGGGTGGACGAGTGCTGCTTGGTGGGGTTCCTCGCTTCCAAGAACTCCTTGAAAGCTCTGTCCGTTTTTGCTGGAAAGGGATGGAAATAGATTAGGGCTTAGGTGTCTGCACTGAAAGAGAGTCGTGATCCACGATGATGTTATTCACTCGATGTGAGGTATAGAGTTCTGTGTAGGACTGATATATTCGTCTACGGCGCTTGATGTTTTACCTCGTTCTAGAACTTTCTGGACCTTGATGTGATTGGCACAGAAGCCACTGTAAAGCTTAAAGTGGTCAGCGTAGTAGAGGAAAGACCCGCCCAGCGAGAAGAGCAGCTTCTGGAAGCAGAAAGTGAAAATAAATTTAAGTCATACTACCTACTCCGAGTCTCATTCAGCTATTATTGAAACACATGGGTGTCCGTGCAGAAGGGGGCCGTACCTTAAACTGCTCAGGGGTTTCCAGGGAGCTGAAGTTGGGCGAGGAGGCGACCCGCTCCTCCAGGGTGTGGAGGAACACCTTCTGGAAGTCCAGCATCTCAGGGAGGCTGCCAAACAGCGACTCCATCTGAGGGAGGAAGGTGATGGGACTGGTCAGGCTCGACAACACAAAGTAAAACCTTCACACTTCCAACACAGACTGTCGGGTTGCAAGATTGATAGACTTCCAGCATAGACTGTGGGTAACGACTCAGGTGTTGAGAGCGTTTTCTACATTCTCCTCCTCTCTACTGTACCTCGTCCTGGCTGAGGAAGGTCTCATTCTGCAACGGGGTCAGGTAGATGTTGAACAGACAGCCCAGATCCTGAGAGACACACAGAGAAGCCATTAGACTGACACGTCATCACAGACGATGCACATGTCACAAGCAGAATGTGACATCATCACCTCCACCTGACTGAGAAGCCACCTCTCATAGCTTTTTGACGTCTTTTTTCTACAGGCACCATGAACGTTCATCATAGCTTCTTTTACAGGACATGGCATGACCTTCCATCCCAGGCAGTGCGGAGAGACGTGAGGAGATATTTACCTTCACGTAGGACTTCTCAGTGTCCACCAGCTCCTGGATGACCTTGCACAGCCTCTCGGAGACGGACATGTGGCGTGGGCAGGGCCGCTGCAGGCCGTTCTCGACTGAGTAAGGGTTCCTCTGGCCGTCCACCACCACCCCACAGCCCTCTGGGAAGGTGTGGTAGAGCGAGCACACCGTCTCCACGTTCTGGGTGAAACAGAACAGCGCAACGTGGAGTGTTAGCCGATTAACAGCGCATTCGTCTCCTCGCCGACCTGACCTGGAGGTGTCAAGGAATGCACTTCGGTTCAAACGTGCCGTCACAAACGGTCTCGTCACGTCAGTGGAAGTCGTGCACCCTCTGTGAAAGCGTGTGAGCGTCTGAGAGCTGAACGAGAGGCAGAGGGCCAGGTTTGTAAGCCAGCCAGACGTGGGTATCGTTGCCATAGGAGAGAGGGATCAAGAGAGATTTGGATTTAGACACTAGTGGAGGTAAACACGTCTGAAGAGAAGCCTCTTGGGACAGAGCCAAAGGCAGACTCGCTCTCCCACAGTAATTATGCAGCCCGTGAAATCGAGGTACCTCAATGACTGCTTCCTCATTTCTACGTTCGGGTTTCGACTTCGACAGGATAATGCCTGGCACCGGAAAGCAACAAACACTGTCAGCAGAACAAAGGAGAGCCGAGGCTCGAGATTCGAGGGATCAAACGAAAGGAGTTCACTTCTCACACTGTACTTCCTCACTTGAAGCGTGAGCATCATTTCACCCTGAGAGGGTCTTTGAGGACGCAGCGCTCCTCCTCAGCTCCCAGAGTTTCGTTTCCGGAAGGTCTCGGAACACGGAAGCTTCCCAGCCGGAGCGTTGGCCATTTGTCATCATAATTTGTCCTGCCAGGCTATAATAAAGTGCTGACAAACTGATAAATTCCCTGGGTTTGGACTGTTGTGCTGCGCCGCAATCCGAGCTTTTAATACCCCGGGAAATGAGAAGCAGGTAAAAGGTGAAAAAGATTCCCTTCATAAGCATTAACATTTATGAGTTTATTATTTCCTATCGCAGTCTCCTCTGCACGTCTCAGTGGAGTGTGAGGGCATAAGTCCTAACTCAACTCTCCTCCTACAGTAATATTAAAAAATTGCATTATAGCTCTAGCGCACGCATAGCAGATTGGTGTTGTTGCCCAGGCCAAACAAACACACATAAGCACAGTTAATAGTGAACACACACTGCACAGTGCCAATGCAAACCCACAGCCCAGGTAAAACACTCATACGGAAGTCCCGGGAAAGTTGTTACCAGCAGAACGATCCCGTCGACAGGCCGGCCGCAGACCATGCAAGAGGCAGCGTTGTACAGCGCCCCAGTCAGCTTGTCCTTGAAGGACTGTCTGGGGAACGTCAGGCTGAACTTGGAGAAGAGGTGTCCAGCCTCTCCCTCCTCCTTCTGGGATAGCACCCCGCACATGGCCCCTACGGACGGGAGCGGAGCGCCGGGGTCTTGCCACTGGCTACACTTGTAGCTGAACACAGTCGGTATTCTACATGCCAGCACCAGGCGTAGTAACCCCCCCTGATAGCCATAATCCTTGGGTTAGCTCTATTTTCTCTCTCCCCCTCAGTCATACACACTTATGGAGTAAAGCCTGGATTAGCGGTCTGCTCAGGGGTCATGTGCTGACAGGGCTGCTCTTGGCTCGGCTTGAGCAGGCTCAGAGGAAGCAAGGACAGCTAGCCAAGGAGGGATTCCAGTGAAAGCAGAGAGAGTGAATTATAAGACTCGAGAGGAAATAGTGTTTGATTTGCAGTTCTGAGGCTGAGTTGAGTTTAAATTCAGGGTAGGAAAGAAGTCAATGGTGTGAGGGAGTATTTAGGTATTTCAATGCTTCTGGGGGAAGTATTCTGTTTTTTCACGTCTGTATTGTTCACCCTCAAATGAGCAGTCTTTCTCGTCACACGAAACTGTTTAGATAGGATGTGATATGTCAGTAGGTCAGGTTTGGGGTCACCTGTAGTTTTGGACAGAGTCCAAATGTGTCTTGGATTCCTACTACGCACAAGTTGTTATCACCAGTAAATCCTAATTACTCACAGTAGGCACGCTGTGAAACACAACACAACTACTTTAGCTTACACACACACACTCCAGCTCACCTGTGCAAGCTGCTCGGTGTCATCAATGAGCCGTGGGGGCGGTGACGTGTCGTCAACGGCAGACGCGATGGAACTTTCTGGAACCTCCTGGGCGACCAGCGACATTTCTGAGGAACAGGAAAGACGGACGGGACCAAATAATCAGCTGGAGAAGATGGAGGAGAAGACAGAAATGGCTGACATTATCTGAGGGAGAATTCCTGGGTTTGAAGCGCTCCAGGCAGTTGTGGAGCTGTCTTCCCCAGGGAAGGGGCATCGCTGCCGGGTAGTTAAGTGGACCTGACTGGTGTCAACGATCTAACCTCAGTACACATGCAGTAGGGAGAGGCAATTCATTTGGCCTCGCGCTCCTGTCCCAAGGGCTTCTAAACACGGCACACCAGAGGCCCACAAAAAAACAGCACATCGTTGTCATCTCACTGCTTTACCACAGGCACAATTCCATGGTCGAGGACGCCAAACCTTGAATACCCACGGCACAATCTGAAAACTCATTTCAAACGTAAATATCCTTGATTGTCTTCCCGGAATTTTTATAAATAGCTACTGTGGTCACGATGAGGACATTTAGCCGACGACTGTGTCGCGCTGCCCAGTGAAACCTGCCATCTGTCATCAGGGCCCACTAATTAGAGCAGCGTGGTGTTGTGTCCCCAGCCAGGCCTGAACACACCGCAACACTGGGTGGTGAGGCGTTTCCCTCTCACACAAACATACACACTGCCTCAGGTAACTGGGCTGAAGGACACTGCTCTCTGATGCTCTCTAGTGGCAGGGAGAACAATCTAGAATCAAACAGAAGAGGTTTTTTTTTCTTTTTAAGGAAAAGCATGTGGCTCTGGTGATGTCATCGATGTTTACCTGCGGGCCAGGGAATAGGGTGGCTGAGGGGGGGCGGGGGTGCAGGTGCACAGGGCTCGCCGGCGTCACAGTCCGGCCAGGCGGAGCTGAGGTCCTGGGAGCTGGTCTCCTCACGTCTGAGGAGCAGCTGGAGGCTCAGGTGGCTGAAGAACACCTGCATCAGGCCCAGGTCCAGCGTGGACACGCTGGCCCCGTTCAGAACCAGGATCTCATCCCCGGCCCGCAGCCCTGCAGAGGGATCGATCACACCGGTCAGCACTGAGACATGTACACGCAGAGTGAACTCAAACTATAGCATGCATTGCGTATGGAAGATATATGTCGATATATCGATATCTACATATGTCTGTGATCTCGATTGGAAAATGGAGCTGTTGTCTTTCAGTGGCCTGTGTTGGGGACAGTACCAGGACCTACCTTCAGTGACGGCCAGCCCGGCTGGGCTCACCTCGCTCACGTACACGTGGCTCTTCCTCAGTCCGTCCACGTGGCCGGTGACAGCGAACCCTGCGTGACGGAGGGAGAACAGCTCAGAGCACTGGGACTCCATGTTCATGCCTCTGTACTCTCTCTCTCTCTCTCTCTCTCTCTCTCTCTCTCTCTCTCTCTCTCTCTCTCTCTCTCTCTCTCTCTCTCTCTCTCTCTCTCTCTCTCTCTCTCGCCCCGTCAAATCCAATGTTAATGTCTAACTCACCAAAGTCCACAGCGCTGTGAGGGCGAGACAGCCGTATGGAGAACACGTTGAGAGGGAACACCTCCAGCTCCTCATACACCTGTCCAGAGCAACATCATCATCATCATCATCATCATCATCGATCACATCTTATCGATGTGTAATGTCCTCAGAGGGAACACTTGCGATGCAGGAATAAGGAGTAGTGACAATGACAGGGCAGCCCACTCAGCAGTGCTGTGTGACAGATAGTGACTGGTGGGGTTTTGGGCACGGACGTTTTGAATGTTGTGGCTCACCAGGTTTCTGAGCGGGTCACTAGGGGCTGGGGTGCTGATGTCCCAGTCCTGGCCTGGTCGCCTCCTCACACGCAGGCAGTGCTGGCTGGGGTCCAGCTGCCTCTCCTGGAAGCGGAGAGAGAAAGATCAAGTGAGACACAAGCTTGTTCCACTGAATAAATAAAGAGGCATTGGAATCCCCTTCAGCCAGCAGGATGTGGTGAACCAGCTCTTTTTACGGAGGGAAGGTATGAATGATGAAAGTATCAAGAGCAATTAAACCGGCTGAGCCACCCTACAGCTATCCTTCCCCCATCATCTCTTCCCCGTACCAGTCAGACACCAGAGGATTCCTGGGAATCTGCTGACACTGAGGTTTCAGATCCACCCGGTTTGTGTGGAACATGGTTTAGTGATGAGAAGGGAGAGTTTGCACTTACCTTACATGCCAAAGACAGCACGTCTGATACGAGCAGGTCTGGCGTTAGGGACAGCGTAACAGCTTGGTTGTCGGGCATGTTCACACAGACTGGAGGTTCTAAGGCGCAGTACCACGGAAGGCCTTCAGAGGGTGCTGCTGGCTGTGTTTTGGAAGGCATGTCCAACCTCTTAGAGCAGGAAAAGGAGACAAAGAGTAAGAGAAAAAAGGGGAAAAAAGAGAGAAAGTGTTTATTAATCTTCTGAGCGTGTGGACATACTTTGTAGCTCAATAAATAAATGAGCACATTTCTGAAATACTTTGTTAAAATCTTGTCTTAGCGGACCTCTGCCTGAGAACGCACTTAAACATGAAATATTTACTTCACCGACAAACCGACAACGTAAAAATCTATCATTAAAAACAGTTTAGAACCCATAAGATACCGATGTTGACATGTCCCTCACAGCTGTTTTATGAGTCTGTTGAACCAAAGCCAAAAGCCACTGAATACACTCAGCAACAGGTCAGCATGTGTGTGTGTGTGTGTGTGTGTGTGCACGCTGGCAAGTGGAGAGGCATTCTCTGACAGCACAGAGGGATTAACACTGAGTGACAATGGTGTTCTAGTGGAATAAAGGAACTCCATCCAGAAGCACCCCCCCCCCCCCTCCCCCCCAAAGGATCCTACAGCCCGCCTCACGCCTGCCTGTTTGCACTGAGGCAGAGTCAACAGAGCAGCAGGCTGTTGTGGCAGCTGTACTAGGCCCGGGTCCGTGTGAATGGAGACACCCCCCACCCCTGCCCCTCCACCCCCCCCCCCCCCCACACACACACACACACACACTCTTTCCCCATCCCGGGATTACGGAGTCTGAGGAATGGACGGGCCACAAATCCCCCCAGCACCTGGAGCAGGGGACACATGGGGGCAGACTCAACAAGAGGATGGAGAGGGGGGGTGAAGGTGATGAGCGACGTCTGGCTTTGAACACGTACCACCGGATGTAAGAGGAGTTTGGGAGCGCAAACAAGAAGTGAAGCGTTGGATGATGAATCTGTATTCGTTTAGCAGACAACAAAAGGTGTGTTTAATCTAGCAAGGTCGACCGTACCTCCGAGCTGCACATGCTGGGGGCGGGGCCTCGCAGCCCGAAACTCTGGCCTTCGAAGATCTGCGACACAGGAAGAGGACGCACACATTCACAAGAGTGACTCGGGAGAAAAATGCACTCTATAAATAACAGAACAGGGGTCTATATTTACATGTAATTAAAAGCTATCTGTCTAAAACCAAAGACTTTGATACTAATTCTGATCCAGATAGAAACCAAAATGAACCCAGAGGAGTCATGGGAAGAAATGAGCGGTCTGGCCCAGCTGAAATTACAGGTCTAGGAGTCAGGCAGATGGAACAGCCGTAATCAGGCCTGCCAGAGGATGGAGACTGTCTCCTCTAGCCACACGCGCCAGTCTGACACCCCTCCGCCCCCCCCCCCCCCCCACACACACACACCCGCGCACGCCCCCCCCCCCCCACCCCCCCGCCCTCCGGCACCGAAGACCGTGGACAGGACCTCCACGTAGGTCAGGTGGCATGCCTGCGCCAACCGTGATTCTGTATCACGGCATCCCAGAATGAAAGTGCCCTCATTAGTGCCCCCGCCTAAACACAAGTTTGTCTTTGATCCGGCATTTTTTGTCCGGTCCTTTGTGTCTGGGGGGGGGGGGGGGGGGGGGGGGGAGGTGGGGAAGGGGGGGGGGGGGGGGGGAGGTGGGGAAGGGGGGAGGGGGAGGTGGGGAGTGGGGGATTCATGTCACCTCACGATCACAGCTCTCTGGAAGCAATTACAATATACTCTGTGACTGACTACATAACTCCCTCTTCCGCCCCCCTCACATAAAAGTGGGCTGCTGGCAGAGAGCGGGGAGGGTAGAGTTGCCCCCCACACACCCCCGCCCCCCTTGGTATAATGCTGCTGGACGTTTAGTGGACAGTGTGGTTTACCCCAACCATCTGTTTGTTCCCACTGGCACGCTGCTGCAGCTTGCTGCAATTAACCACATATGGCGTGTAGTAATGGCTCCTCTCTGTGTTCCACTGACTGGCCTGTCTGAGAGGGCTACTTTCTCTGACTCATGACTTTGACTGCTGGGGAGGTCTCTCTCTCTCTCTCTCTCTCTTTCTCTCTCTCTCTCTCTCTCTCTCTCTCTTTCTCTCTCTCTCTCTCTCTCTCTCTCTCTCTCTCTCTCTCTCTCTCTCTCTCATGAAGGACTAGGCTGAGAGCGGGTGTATGTGTGTACATGAAGGACTAGGCTGAGAGCGGGTGTATGTGTGTGTACATGAAGGACATTGAGGGAATGTCAACAGAAAGCACGTGTTTGGAAGGAGAACATGTCTGTATGTTATCACTCTGGAAGAACCAAATCATTGATGGGGGGGGGGAGCAGAGAGATATGTCCTCCACCAGGGGTAACATTGATGACAGCTTGTCCCCCAGTCTAAATATAGACCACCCTGAAGGGTCTAACGGAGGCCTATGGAGCCTGGCTTGTTTTGCAGCTGGCTTGTGTACACAGGAATGAACGATGGGGAGATATCAGCAGCTCGCCACATCCCCGACGGGGGAAACAACGTCCTCCCTCTCTGGACGCTTTTACCCGGGACCGCTTCCAAACCTCCTCAGAAGACGGCTTTACGACGTGCTTCCCCTCCCCTCCCTGGAAAGCTTGCGAGTCAGAGTACGAGAGACGAGCATGGGGCACGTGGGGGGTGGGGGGGGGGGGGGGGGGTGGTGGGGGTTAGGAGGGTGATTTATGGGTCACGGCCCACAAGGAACGCTTAAACCACATTCCAGGAACCTGCCGCCCCGACGGGTTTATCAAACAGCCCCTCTGTTACAAACAGAAGGGCCCACGGAAAGGGGAAGAAAAAAACAAAAAGTGCCGTCCAGTCAGGAGCCAAGGGGTCCCTTGTAAACCGTTGTTTATACAGGTGATAAAAAGGAGAGAGGCAAATGGCAAATGGGGCGCCCGGCACAGCCAAAAGGGTGTAGCCCCCCACAAATCCTTCCCAGCTGATAGGTTAAACCAGTCTAATAAAATCTTCGCCAGGCTAATCCACCGAGGCTAGCTAGCACTCAGCTTCACGTCACTGCTCCACCGTGTTGTTCACATAACAGGGGGGCGGGCCAGGGGCGGTCAAATGGAACAGTACCTGGGACGCAGACTGCCTCTTCTCCCGGCTGTGTTTGGTCAGGCTGTCCAGGCCCTTCAGGGAGGAGAAGAGCCCCCTCTTGTTGCGCATCCCCCGGGAGAGAGACCGACAACGCCTCCGCAGGGTCGCGTCGTCACGCGTGCAGATCTGAGCGCAGAAGAGAACGGGTCGTTACTGGAGTCTTGTACTTCACGACCCAAATCCGAAGATTATGTTCATAAGAAGCCGAGAGCCCGGTGGATTTCCGCGACTGAAGTTCAGTCGTACTGAAAGCAGTTGGACTTTCATCAAACTCCGTTGGGTTTTCGGAGAAACCTCATAGAAGGGCAGTGTGTTGGGGGTGGGGGGGGGGAGTGTGTTGCAGGTTCTCACCAGGGCGTGGAAGGAGGACACTGAGAAGATGCCCAGCCGGCCCAGGGTCATCTTGGAGGGCCGGCCGGCCACGGCCAGGAGACTCTTGGGGTTAGGCAGCTCACTGCCCTGCAGGCTGGCCAGGTAACAGCGTACACGGAACAGGTCCATGTTGAACTTCTCCAGGTTCTGCTCCCACTGCAGGATCTGGGGGGTGACAGACACACGCACACACAACGCAGACACACACACACACACGTACACGCATTCACACATACAAGGTCAAGACACAGGAGGATGGCGCCCTCAGCAAAGGGTCTCAATACAAGGGTCTCACACCGCCCCATCTAATCTGTCACTGCACCCCGTGTGGAGGAACGACAGGAATCTCTCTGCATGGACTCTCTCTCGTCTACTTCACTCAGGAGAGCTCTGTAATTGACTGAACGGGGGTGAGATAAGAGTTTAATCTAGAGATGAGACCCTAAGAGCTTCACTTCAAATGGCAGAGCGCTGGTATCACTTTCAGAGAGAGAACATCAAAGAGAGCGAGGGGCCTGGAGATGATCCAAGCAGGGGTTTGATCCCCTACCCCCCCACCCCCCCCCCACCCCCAACACACCTCCTCCCCGCAAACTGGCCTTGACCTGCACCCCCCCCCCCCTGCCCCCCGCAACCCTGTATCATTAAGAACAAAGGATCTTTAAGTAGCCTTAATTCGGTTCCAGTAAACCCTCTCCTGTTTTCTCGTAGGCAGGGGGTAGTCTAATGGTAAGCAATGGGCCACAGGCTGACTCACTGTCAACACATCAGCATTTGGTGTTTTACGTTTTTTTTAAAAGGCCACGTCTGGTTTTCCTGTCAGAGGCAACATAGTATTTTCTACAGTGTTTCCCCAAGACAGACTCTAAGACGTTCCATAAGGACGCCTTAGAGTAATGATGCAGAGGTCAGAGGCCTAGAACCAGGAGGATGTCATACAGGTGGATATCTCATCTTCACCGGCTGCAAAACACCCTGGTTCCTATTTCAACCCCAGAAACTAATGACCAAATTGACCAATTTACCTCACCGCTTTATCTGAACGGCTCAGATTCGCCCCAGCCTTTTGATCTCTCCACACAGGGATATCCGCCCCAGGACCCTCCCCCCCCCCCCCCACTCACCTGGCTCTCAATGGCCTTCCTGTTCCTCTGGTCGCTGATGACCGACAGCTGCAGCTCGGCCATTTTCTTCATCTTCCCGTCCATGTCGATCTTCTGGAGCAGGGCGCGGGTCTGGCTGCGCAGCAGACGCACCGTGTCCTCCTTGCCCTGCCGCTTGGCCAGGAGGGAGGCGCTGGCTGAGTGGATGGCCGTCACCCAGTTCTCCAGGTCGGTCTGACTGGCGGCCTGAGGGGAGGGGATGGAGGGAAGCAAGCCAGGTGAGTCAGGGCCCAGGAGCGAGGGGACAAACATGGCTCTCATTACCGGGCCCTTCTCCCGGGCAGACGAAGATCCTTAAGTGCCAGACAAAAGCCCCACTGCACATTCATCACCTCCCTCCCTCCTTCCATCTCTCCGCCCCACCCGCCTCTCCCCCCACTTCTCTCGCTGAGCCGGGCCAAGACACTCTCCCCCCCCCCCCCCCCCCCATTGCCATGGTGATGCATGGTAGACAGACCGACGGTGTGATTTGTGTATCTGGTAAACACTCCGTAACCGAATCAAATGGAAGACCAAAAAAAAAAGGTGCTTTCACGCTCGTAAAACTGGTGCGAAGGACATTAAGGAGACAAGACTTTTCCTTGTGTGGAGTCTGGAAAAAAGGCGGTCAACAGCTCTATGCCAACAGGAGAGAACTTTCTTCTTCCAACCCCATCACTTAAACTCCATGATGGAGGACAATAGAACTGAGAGGTTGGCAGTATGGGCAGGATATGAGTTACACCAGCACAGTCATTACTGACCCCAACAGCCACACATAAAAATCCTAAAATGAACCAGAGGCCAGTCCAGGCTTGTGGTTCACCCATGGACATATCATGGAGCCCGGACTGGAAGAGCTATCACGTGCCAACATCACGCTTCTCTAACCCTTTCTTACAGTTATACGCAGAACACTCCCTACACATTCACTCACACTGCAGATTTCCACATTTCAAAGACAGACGCGAAGACAAGGCTCTGCAGATTGGAAGCGTGACACCGCTCCGACGGAGGAGAAGGAGAGTCAGGAGGAGAGCGGGAGGGAACTCGCCTGGAACAGGTAGACGTCTCCGTAGGCGTTGCTAAGGCAGAAGACGTTCTCCTTCTTGGGATGCTCGGGGATGGCCTGGACGACGCTGTCCTCGGCCAGCAGGGCATAGCGCGGTGACAGCTCCTGCTCGGGACCACTCTTCCCATAGGTCTCATAGAACAGGAGGGTGCAGCCTGGACCAGAGGTGGACGGCAGTTTAGACACAGTCGTTTCTCTCTTTCATTCCTTCTGTCCATTCATCCATCCATCCACCCATCCAACACCTGTTCATGTTCTACAGGAGGCTTATCTCCAGTGTGTGTGCAGGGAGAGCAAAAGGTACCTTTGAGTGTGACCCAGTATTGCCTCCACTTGCGTCTGGCCACCATCTCCAGCTTGCGGTCCTTGTGCATGGTGAGGAGGGGCTTGAAGGAGAGCCAGCCCGCCCTGCGCACCACGCCCTGCTCCTTCTCAAACAGCAGGTCCAGCTGCTCCAGAGAACCCAGGGAGCCTCCACTGCTGCTCCCGGCCTCCCCGCCTCCCTCCTCCCCGTCTCCCTCCTCCTCGGAGGGCTCGGGGCGCTCCGGCCCACTGCCGCCGCCGCCCGTCTCCAGTTCCTGCATGAAGTTCTCATAGATGTTCTGCCTCAGGGCGTCGTTGGGGTTCTGCTGGCCAGGAGGAAAGCGGATGGATCCAGAGCAGGTGGAGAAGGCCTGGTTCTGGGTGTGTAGGGGGTTCCATGAGGGACAGGTCACCTGGGCGCTTGGCTCAGCTGAGCCAGGGTCCGAGGGACCACAGAAGACCCCACTGATATCCCCACCACACGGCTCCTGAAGGAATATGAAATATGAGTCCATTGTGTGAAAAATGATCTAAATTCAAAAAATGTAATAGCTCTATTATTAACCGGAGGTCCAAAGCAACGCCCAAGATCACAGTTATACGACATTCATCGGCTACAATGCGAAACTGTGACGCTTTGTTGAATAACATAACATGATCCTAGTCTGCAAGTACATTCATCAAACTCGGCAATACCCCAGATATCAATAGCTCGAACAACTTGTTTTGAAAATAAAAGACGTTGATATCATCTGGACCAAAACAGAGGTTGTGTATCTTAATATCTTACACATATTTTCAATGGCGTGAGGAGGAGGACCATGTATCACTCCATGTCCCTGTTAAAGTTCCTTAATCGCTATCAATAAGCATTTCCTTTCAAAAGAATAAGGTATGAGGTCTCGTCTTACATGGCCTGCAGGCTTGATTTACAGCCAGCACATTCTAGAGCCAAGGCACTGGAAGACTGGAAGATGATGAGTCTTGTTATTTCATTACTCCTTCTCTTGGCCTCCGTCACAATAAATGAAGCCCCTTAATGCATCCAGGCCACACTGTGGTGAAGAATGTGTTGTCAGACGGTATTCGGATCTGAAGCTATTCTTTCCTTTTGGAAAAGACTGAAAACACTATCCATGAACACGGTTTACCCCTTTTTCTTGTAAATGACGTCCTTTTAAGTTCCAGAGATATTTGACATTTTGTTTAAAGCAATGATCTTTACCGCTATCTCAGATGATCCTAGTTGACTGATGTGAGTCATGTGATCAACTAGGTATTGTTGTGACTTTTACAGGACAGTCATGTCTGAACAATGACATGTTGTGTTCCGCAAGACTAGACATCTAGAAGAGCCTGCAGCCACCACAGTGACCAAAACAACTCCAACAATGAGATTACCATCAGACAAACTCAGGCTAGGGTCTCTAAGGAGGTAGAAGAAGGGGCCAGTAATCTGATCAAATCTGAACATGCCCAGTCCTTACCCTTCAGTCTCTCTCTACCGAGGTCTCTCCATCACCCCCTATCCTCTCCTCTCCCCTTTCCCTCCTCTCCTCTCTCCTCTCCTCTCTCCTCTCCTCTCTCCTCCTCTCTCCTCTCCTCCCCTCTCACCTGTAGTCTTCTCTTCTTCCTGCTCAGACTTCCTGTCCAGTCACTCAGCCGTCTGATTCGACTCTTGAGGGAGTCCTTCCTGCTGCCGGCGGCGGCGGCGGCGGTGGCGGCGACGGGCCCGGCCTTGCGGCAAGGCAACGTGTGTGAGGAGTAGCGCTGCTCGTCCGGGCCCTCCTCCTGGATGACGGCGTCCAGCACCGAGGCCAGCGAGGCCCGGTGCTGGGGGACGTCCTGGAAGCGGGCTGTGGGGAAGGGGGCAGCCATGCTGGGCGTGCCGTACAGGTCAGCCAGGGACACGGGAGGCGAGCCCAGGCTGAAGTCCCTCTGGTCCTGGGTGGAGGATCACCGAGTCCCCTATGCCACTGTCCTCAGTGCGGCCGGAGGAGCAGGTGTTGTAGCCGTTGCTGTTGTAGCCGGTGTTTGCGTACTGGCTGGTGCCATCCTCGGTCTGGAACAGCAGGCTGGTGTTGAAGCCCGGGGAGATGTCATCGGTGCGTGCCGAGGAGAAGGTGTTGTAACCGCTGCTGCTGGTGTAGCCGCAGCCCGTCTCCTCCGTCCGGATGGAGGAGTAGGTGGCGTAGCCGCCGCCGGGGTCTGCGGGCGGAGCGCAGGCGAACACGTTGTCCGCGAGTTCGGCCGCGTTTCCCCACGGCGAGTCGTACCACGAGCCCTCGGAGCTGAGCGAGCTGCCCTTGCTGGTCCGGAGGGAGGGCTCCTGCGTGGCCGAGGGGTGGCCCGACAGGGGCTGGCTCTCCGCGGGGACCCTCCTGGCGTTGGTGAACTCCACGCGCATGCTGCCGTCCTTGCTGAGCAGCACCTTGGGGCTGCCGCGGCTCTCCGGGGGCTCGCGCAGGGACGCCCCGCGCCCCGCCGGGCTCCGGCGCCCGCCGGCGCTCGCCCCGACGCTCTCGCCGCTGCTCTCCAGGTAACCGTAGCGATGGCCGTCGGCTCGCGACGCGTCGCCCTGGCCGTACGTCAGCGGGGAACTGGGTCGCGGCTTACCGCAGGGGACCCCCTTCCCCACTCCCTTGGCGAGGTGCTCGTAGTGGCGAGGGCCGTAGGGCTGCCCGTTCTTGTGCTGGGGCAGGTAGCCCCTCCCCGCCCCTCTAGACTTGTACCCCGAGCCCGCCTCACTCCCTCTCCACCAGCAGTGGGGGGGACTGCACCTCCTCTTTCCTGGAGTGGAACTTTAGAGTGCAGGATTTCGGTTTCCCCGGAGCCATAAAGCTGCTGTACTGGCTGTCAGTGTTTCCCATTCTGATCTGTTATAAATAGAACCCCCAGTGAGACATGATGTCGATGAAAGCAAAGATGGAAACAGTGAAGAGGATAAAAAGCACACATCTGGTACGCAGGATATTGCGAGGGAAGCGACGTATAAACAAATCTTGTCTTACCCGTTGTAGGTCCGTGGGACAAACTCAGGCACTTTTCGGCATAATCCCCTTGTGTTCCCCCTTGTCCCGCGCGCCAGCTTTGTGCTGTTGTGTGAGCTCCTCCAAACTGAGCGCCTCGCTCACTCACACACACTCACGCATCTGCCCTCTCTCTCTCTCGCTCGCTCACTCTCTCTCTCTCTCTCTCTCTCTCTCTCTCTCGCAGGCTCATCTGTAGGGGAAACAGAGGAGGGAGGGGCTTGGGTTAGCTCCACACAGACTGGCCTTGTGTGAAGCCCACTGTGGTCAGGACCCCCTCTTTCCAACCCCCCACCCAAAAACTAAACACCCCCACCACACGCCTCCCCACTACTTCTACCCCCCCCACCCCCCCCCCCCCACCCTTCCTCCTCTCCACTCTCCATCCCCCCACCCTTCCTCCTCTCCACTCTCCATCCCCCCTCTTCAGACCCTCTTCCATGACGTACCGCTGCCCAAGGACCTTTTTCAAAAGCAGACTTCATTCTGTCTCTTATTTATTTTTGGTTCTCTGGAATTCCAAGCAATTTTCTCTCCACTTATTTCTTTTTTCTTCTTCTTCACTTTAACAACGTTAAAGGTTGAAGTCATCGGACAGTACTATTTTAGGTGGCGCCACTCCCAACGCCCCCAATTTTATAAAATAGGTTTTAGGAACGCTACAACACACACAAAGTGAAAATGATAGACTGACAGATCCAATCGGTCACTGGGACAACAAAGTCTTAAGGGACCACCACTACAGCTGTCAACAGATTGAAATATGTTCTCAAAAACACGACACAAATGAATAATGACAACCGCAATATTTCCTGACAAAGATAAAGACTCTGGGACTTTTACGTCTCGCAAAGGACTCATTTCCTTAGAGAGAGTGGAGGGGTCAGGGGTCAGAGTGGACGGTGGTTCACAGAGTTCCTGCGGTAACTAACGCTGCGCTACGCCTATCCTGTCCCTGCGCCCCTCCACCAAGAGAGTGGAGGAGAAAGGAGGGCAGAGTCCAGTACAATACATCCCACCCCTTTCCCCAAACACAACCTTTGACCTCCTCATTTAAACAGAGCAGGAAGCACAGGGAGAATCCTTCAGAGCTTTAACGTCCAATTAGACGGCAGAGAAATGACTTTCCTGGGGAGGAGGAGGCAGCAGGTGGGGGGGGGGGGGGGGGAGGTATTCTCCAGGACAGAATAGTCATTATCACAGCTGTCAAAGCGCCATCACCAGGGCAGGCTGCACTCGGGTGGCCCGAGCCAGCGACCGCTTTCTCTGAGAGGCGGCCGATGTCCGCGAGGCTCGACACCGAGGGGCCTGTGCTGTGGGGGGGGGGGGGGGGGGCGGAGCCGGCGCTTTGTGCCGCGGGGTCGGCTCGCGCAAGTGTGAATGGTGGAGGAGGCTGCACTGTTGTGTGACGGCGCTATAGGCCATCTGCCGCCTCCGAGGCTGGAGGCTGTCACCCCCCGACCCCGGCTTTCTTCAGGCACAATGAGTCTCCCCTGTACGCAGTCCAGCCCCAACATATTGCGGCGGAATGCATCCCAGCTGCAATGAGGACTTGCTCTCGCTCACACAAAATACTAGCATTCAGAAACCATTCATCTCTGTGAGTGTGTGTGCCCGCGAGCATGTTTGCATTCGTCCATCGGAATGCCACCTGCCCTTGACACGGGCGTCGCGTCCATTCAAATTTCAAATGCGTCCCGAGATCAAAGTGGATCAGAGCAAACACTCCTAACTCGACCCATGGTGAAGGGGTTCCCTGTTGTCTCCTGTCAGACTGAGAGGGAGAGCCTGCTCAGGCTGCCAGAGGAGGCCTCCCCCTCTCCCTGCCTCTCCGTCTCCTCCCGCCTGTTGCTCCGTGTTGGAGGGGACTATAAACAACCCTGCTGCACATGACCTTAGCTGGATAAGGAGTCGACAGGGCATGGCTGATCCTGACAACACTCCAAACAGCCAAGCCTCCAAAACACCAAACCAAGAGCAGGCTGGGGTCCAGCCCTCATCCACTCCACACCTGTCACATGACATGTCACCGCGACGCTGGCACGAAGCCAGGAACACACAAAGGAACATCGAGTTTTGCGATCTAATTAGTACAATGCTTTCATGACCGCTACAGTCGCAGTATCTGACTCATGGATGACAACCGTTAATGTCCGTGTGACTGCATTTGGAGGAGAAGATCCTTGACTGAATGAGGCTTCCTCTCTTACGGCTTGAACTGGTCTTTCTAAGAGTTCATATTGGGGCTCTGGTGTCGACATCTGTAAAGCCTTATTGTGATTGCATGTGAAAAGGGCTCGAAGCACAAACACAATAAAGCACACACACTAATTATAAAAAATATACATTTCCCATGCAGCTATATCTAGACACACAAGGCTATGGTGGGTGTGTTTCCAGCCCCCTACAGTGTCAGGATCTGTAGTGATGCCCCCCCCCCCCAACCCCCCCCCCCCCCCCCCCCCCCCCCCCCACATGCTGCGTTCCTCCTGGGGCCGGAAACAGGAAGGACAGAAACACCATAAACAAAAGGAAACAGAAACACCTCCCAGCTCTCTGGGGACGTCAGACCTGCCAACAGCCTCATGTGTGGACGTCAGCAACATCAACACACACCCAACCTCAACACACAGACAAACCTCAACACACAGACAAACCTCAACACACAGACAAACCTCAACACACACCAACCTCAACACACAGACAAACCTCAACACACAGACAAACCTCAACACACAGACAAACCTCAACACACACCAACCTCAACACACAGACAAACCTCAACACACAGACAAACCTCAACACACACCAACCTCAACACACAGACAAACCTCAACACACAGACAAACCTCAACACCCACCAACCTTAACACACAGACAAACCTCAACACACAGACAAACCTCAACACACACCAACCTCAACACACAGACAAACCTCAACACACAGACAAACCTCAACACCCACCAACCTCAACACACAGACAAACCTCAACACACAGACAAACCTCAACACACACCAACCTCAACACACAGACAAACCTCAACACACAGACAAACCTCAACACACACCAACCTCAACACACAGACAAACCTCAACACACAGACA
Source organism: Osmerus mordax (assembly GCF_038355195.1). NCBI lineage: Eukaryota > Metazoa > Chordata > Actinopteri > Osmeriformes > Osmeridae > Osmerus > Osmerus mordax. The sequence continues at coordinate 9,620,584 of NC_090057.1, read as the reverse complement.
AACCTCAACACACAGACAAACCTCAACACACACCAACCTCAACACACAGACAAACCTCAACACACACCAACATCAACGCACACCAACCTCAACACACAGACAAACCTCAACACACACCAACATCAACGCACACCAACCTCAACACACAGACAAACCTCAACACACAGACAAACCTCAACACACAGACAAACCTCAACACACACCAACCTCAACACACACCAACCACGCCACACCGTTACTCACTACGGTCACGGCACATTCTGTTTAGAAGCAACAACTAAAAACGGGACACAATGTCTACATTCGGTCTAATTCGGGACCTGACAATACATGGCTTTGGCCTGAGGGTGCTGTTCTGCTGCAGCCAGGGGTGTGAGTGCTGTTAGTGGTGTGAGGGGGTTATGGGGGAGTGGGGGTCTCTGGGGTGCTGGGGTGATTATGTTATGGAGGCCGAGGCTGTGGGTATGGTTTAGGGTGTGGTTAGTGGTGTGAGGGGGTTGAGGTGGGTGTGAGTAGGGGGTGAGAGCGTTAGGGGGGGGTGAAGGTTCAGGGGTGATTATGGAGGCCGAGGCTGTGGGTATGGCAGCTGGCCACCTGGGAGTCAACCATGACTGGGTCTCTTGTTTGACCTGGAATACCTCAACTGCTACACCGCAACTTAGGACACAGGCTAGCCACACACGAACACACACACACACACACACATGGATGGATGGACACATGGACAAGCGCCCACACCCGAGGGTGGAGCTAGAGAGAACACACAGAGGAGAGGACGAGGGATTCTTTTTGGCCACAGGTGTTCGGCATCCATGACTAAATAAAACGTTGGTTAACATTTCAAGGTCTGATGAGTCCGATGATCAAATAACACCAGGCTATCCAGGAAAGGATTTTTCCCACTGGGCATTGCCAGTGCACGTATTCATTTAAAACAATTGTATGACATGAACACATGCTGCTTAGTATATTAATTGCACTATTCAAATGCAACTATGACCTGTATACAAGGCCAGTAATAACATGAATAAAAACACAAAACCCCTAACAACAGTCTCCACAAACAAACAGTTTGGTCGCTGCTAAGAATTCCACGGATTGTAATTGGCGGACTAGGCAGACACAACTCTCACCTCCGTCATATCACATTACAGTCACAGGAAACCAGCCATTTGAAGCAGACAACAATTCTCTCAACCCACCCCCACCCCCAACACACACACACACTCACAACCTCACCCCCTCCCTCTGGTAGCCAGCCAAGAGGAGCTCACCTCCTCCCTGGTCTGATGGCAGGCTTGGGTCTGGGAGTGTAGAGGCGGGTGGGTTGAGTGGTTGGTTGTATAGGGGGTGGCCAGGGGAGTGGTGAGAGCTCCGCTTCCCATGGGAAAGCACAAAGGGCCTCGATAAGGACCAGTGCAGGCGCCGGGCTGCTCCGTCAGAGGAAGTCTACTCAAGCTGGGGCTGGAGGCTAGGCCGGGGCCAGGGCCGGGGCTGGACCCGGGGCTGGGGCTGAGGCTGGGGCTGAGGCAGGGGGAGAGGGTCTGTTTCCTCCCCAGCACTGTGAGAGGGGCCCTTGTGTTCTCTCTGTGGGCAGACAGGCGAGGGCCCCTGCTGGACCCAGGCGGGGCCAAATGTTAGGTTTGGTGTGGTCCTGCAGCTGTTTCCTCCTCTGGACCATCAAACAGACTGAAGAACACTGGCTCATATGTGCTGTGCCCTCCAAGGGAGGGCACCTGGAACTCTCCATATAAGGCAGTTCTGGTCTCATGGGGTTTGACCCATCTTGATTGGTCTAGAAGTATGAATTCAGACTTTTACGGGTAAAGGCAGATTGGGATTTTCTACATTCTCTCAAGCATGTGTTTTTTAATATTGACAAACACAGCACTTTACTTGCAAATGCTAAATTAGCTTGTCCCCATTACCCAAATCCATTTGACCTATTTTTCCTGATCTAATTGACCTCCCTTTAGCCACATCCAGCCACGTCCACCCTTTGACTGTGTCTGTCAACTTCCCAACACCAACAAAAGGGCTTTAATCAAATTATCTGTCAATTAGAGTTCAGGAAATCAATCCAGCAGTGCAGCTGTCCGGGCGGTTAGTAAACACGATGGTGTTCAGGGGGTGAGGGTCGCGTCAAACTTTATCGCGACCCTTTGTGGTATCTAAAGCCCAGCTTTGCGACCAGGAGATTTACCCTGATACACAGAGCTGGAGAACCCTGGAATCCATCCCCTGGATGGACAGCCAGGCAACATCCACGTTCCTCCCATACCATACATGGTGGGGAGTGAAGGACGAGCCCCGCTAGAGGGGAAGGGCTTGTCCTCCACAGAGCTCACACTCCTCTTTTCTTTGCGCTTCTTTGTCCCGAAGGGGGGAATAGGATGGGGGGCCGGTGGGGGGGGAGGTATGGGGGCCGGGGTGGGGGAGGGATGGGGGTCGGGGGTGCGAGGCTACAAAGCGGAGACGGGGTGCCCGGCGCAGGCCCTTCTATTCAGCCCCCAGATGCCGCCGCCGAGCCCCCTTTGGCCCTCGCTCCATCCATCAATGGGCCGCATTCAATATCTAAAGAAGCTGGAGGAACTCCGACGAGAGCCGGCGACGGAAAGGCCGACCGTCACATGCTGGGTACAATGCCAAGCTAAATGAGGAAACAGTGTGCCACACTGTTGGTGGTGGATGAATGGCGACGGTCGCACATGCTCTTTGTCTGAGAGAAGCCATATGTTGGCAACCCTCCTCCGGTCGAGCCAGATCTTCAAAAGGAAGCCATGTAATGTAAACAAATGGGCTTTAATGGAGCAAGGGGAGAAGATGGAGAGCTGTGGATGGTCCAGACTGAATGAGCTCATAGACTGTATCTGGTGTCGGTAATAGCCTCAGCTTCTTGGCTCCGAGTCCCTACTTGGCTGCGGTCCGGCGGTAGGAGCCGTGCTGTGTTTGCTTGAGAGGCTCCGCACACCTGGGCTGGAGCTGTGGACGGCCACCCTCGCTAATGAGCAGGATGTAGCGGTTAGGGCTAAGCCCATGTCAACACAGGGATACCACAGACCAACCCGATGCCCCTCTAAACACAAACACACACACACCAGCTCACATACACACTAACGTCCACACACGCCGGCTCGAACCCACGTATACACTAACCTCCACACACACCAGCTTAAACCCAAATGTACACCGACATACTCGCGCCAGCTTAAACCCACATGTACACAAACATACACAAACACACACCTCCTTTGGCTAAGCTGGGCTATGGCGATGCATTGTCTTTGGTCAGTGGACTCCTTTTAAGATCTACTTAGCATTATCGATCCGTTGTGCGCGCCACAGAAACCTCATTTGAGTGCACAACTGAGTGCACAAAGTACACTTAAACAATAATGGTAGAATGGGGCCATTTAGAAAACTAAGTACAACAATCCCCGGATTTTAATGGCTTAAAGTTGAATACCGCGCCTATTTCTCCTTAAGGTCACTGGTAAACGGCTGTTCAGCCCGGGAGGAATGTGAAAGCTTTTACAGCAGACTTGGCAAAGTACAGCAACTGAAAACCTCTGGACCACATCCACCAATTGTGTTCCCCTGTTTTATTTTCATGAAGGGTATTGTAGCCTGACTGAGCACTGTTGGCAGGCCTATACTGCCGGCCCACAGCATGGAAATGATCTTGATCAGGGAGAGCAGCTCAGATCTCCTCGTCTGACGGGCTGTGCAAAAACACCTCTGGCAGAGACTCTGAAGACAAAAGGCCTGCTGGCGGTCAGAGTCCACGCGGGCTGTGCACACACGGCTTAGGAATTATGCTGACCCGTCCGTTTAATGAGAAGGTGAGGTTGATCTGAGTGATCTGACGTGAAGCTTTTTTTTTTTCGTTCTTTTTCTCACGTGCGTACGACCCTGCATGCACCTCGCTACACGCGTGGGTGCACAAGAGTGAGCGCTCACACACACACACATAGTAAAGCAAATACAACACACAGGATGTAGTCACTTCCTCAGTCGGGTAGGGTTCGGCAGGCGTCTTCCCCTCAGCTGGTCTCCAACCAATTGGAGTGCTCCTTTCTTATCCAGAATGTGAGTCACAGGTCTCCCAGGGTCAAACATCCCGTCCGCTGCTGTTCCTGTCCTGCTGTCATCATACGGTCGGGGTAAAACATGATAACAAACCCCCTGATGGACCAACTGAAGAGCCCTGCTAAATCTCTCTTGTAACATAATATCTTCTAATCGTCTAATTTTGGAACTCACAACAACATTTAATTCTGCACTCTAGCTGAAGTTCAAAACACGTCCCTCACTTCTGAAAGGAGCGCTGAAGCATGACAGCTCCGAGCTAACTTCTCTCCTCTTTGAAAAAGGGGAACACATAAACAAACCCCCCCCAAAACCAGCCCCTCGACTCGTCTTACATAACAGGCCGCCCCGCCCGAGTCAGGGGGGCGACGTCGGGAGTAGAGGCACGGAGCTGAGCTCACCAGGAACCGCAGAGATTTAGGAGAGGCTTCCTCACTCCAGCCCTCCTCTTACACAACACGGGGAGAGGCCAGGGAGAGGCCAGGGAGAGGCCGGGGAGAGGCCGTGGAGGCCGGCGCGCTCAGTGGAAAACAATGACGGCTGGAGCCAGAAAGGAGCGTCGGGGCCGTGCCAAAGAAAACGAGAGAGAGAGAGAGAGAGAGAGAGAGAGAGAGAGAGAGAGAGAGAGAGAGAGAGAGAGAGAGAGAGAGAGAGAGAGAGGAGAGGAGAGAGAGAGAGAGAGAGAGAGAGAGAGAGAGAGAGAGAGAGAGAGAGAGAGGGAGAGAGAGAGAGAGGAGAGAGAGAGAGAGAGAGAGAGAGAGAGGGAGAGAGAGAGAGAGAGAGAGAGAGAGAGAGAGAGAGAGAGGAGAGAGGGAGAGAGAGAGAGGAGAGAGAGAGAGAGAGCATTTGTTCTGCAGCGTGTGCGCTGTCGGAGAAGAGACGGGGAGAAGAAAACAGTGAAGGGAGGGAGGGGTGGCGAGCGAGGAGTGAAAAAACTGACGCACCGGTAAAAGATGTGTCCCTCTGAAATCACTTGTGCACTCCCCGACACACTCGCCTTTTACACAATCCACTCTTGAATTGATGCCATTGCCTGCATTGGCCTGAAACGTTTAACCCTTATCACCCCCCTTGTGTTCTAGTGCGACGCACGGTGATAAACGATGGCTTGGCTGACTTTCTCATAAATCTACTGTTGGAAGTCGACGGGGGAGGAAGGGGGGGAGGTTCGGTTAGTGCACGTTACATCCTTAATCTGGGGGTATTACGTCCACCACTCACCCCTTGGGGATAAACTCAAATCTAATGAGACTGGGGGGTTGTCTGAAAACCCTGGAACTTCACAGGGCCCCGACTCACGTCCAGCTCCCATCCCCAGTGGACCTCCCCAGCTCCTGTAAGAGCTCCAGCTGAGCTGGCGTGGATGGATGAGTCCCCGGGCGATTGGAGGCAGCCGGATATGAACGTTATTGTGACATGCAGGGACCCCATTATGAGGAAATGAGATGCAGGATGGATTCATAAGTGGCAGATCGAGGGTGCTCTTGAGTGCATGTCTATGTTTGTAAACAAGTTGAGGAAAAAAAATACTCAGCTTCAGCTGATGGTGTGTGTGTGTGTATGTGTGTGTGTGTGTGTGTGCAAGAGTGGGCTTATCTGTTGTGGGAACAGGGAGTGAAGGAGCGGGAGAGGAGGACTATTAGATTGGTAATGAAATGCAGCTGTGGCACTGCGAGGGCCATAAAGACTGGTGAAACACAAGGCCTTGTTATGGGCCTCTCATTAGAAAGGAGGGAGGCCTGGGAAAAGCTCAGCGATGATGTCATAACAACAACGAGGAAGGATACTCAAACTCACTCGAAGAAACTTGCTCCACCACCTCCCGGTCTGTCTTTCTGTGTACGAATGGAAGCAAACGCTGCAATTATGAAACCGCTTGGCCGTCGTTCTCCAGGGACAGGGAGAGAAAATTGACATTAACGAGCGCTTGTCTGTCTCTAGTTCTGTCGCTGGTTCTCCAGAGGGAAAGAATTAGCATGGCGTCAATTTGACACGGATTTCAGATGGAAACAGAAATATTTTGCCCATCTGGTCTAGCCAAGGCTGACAGTACATGGTCTGCCTAGTGTGACCAAAGCCTGGAACTGAAAGAGGAGATTGGACTGTATCTCAATGACCATGCGGCGAGCACTAAAAGAGGCAGACGATTGGCCCCGGCATTGGTTTGAATGATAAGATCCAATTTACTGTAAAATAGCATCAATAAGAGGCTAATGACAGCCACAGGTTTCCATTGTGGCTGGACTGCGGCATGGCAGCCAGTTTTTCCACCCGTGTCAGGAGAAAGGGTCCCCCTCACCCAAACCCCCTCAAACCCCCTCAGCTCTCCAGCAAAGCCACCAGGACCAGTGGTGTAGACAGAGGACTACCCAAATTACAGATGTGGGCACCAAGTCATCCTTCTTTATCATAGGCTACATGCTTAAGTTTTCCTCATCCCTGTAAATAATGTATATTCGTGGTGGAGGTGGTGGTGGTGTTTTCGGGGGGGTTCTGGAGATCCATGTCTACAGAGCAGACTTCTGGTCTCCATGTTTACAGAGAATATGTACACTGTAAACTAACGACAGTTACTGCAAGACAGCACAGCTTAAGGCACTTCAACTTACAGTAAGTAGCCGGTGGGACAAAATCGCCCACTCGGCTGACACTCATTAAAGGGCAATATGTAGAAGTGAGGGAGCAATTATGTATGACTAATTCATATTCAGGCCCTTTAAAGTCTGGTCCTTTGTCCCTTTTAGAGAGTCCCCCACCGGGCTGGTGCTCTGAAGTGACTGAGAGCAGACCAGCAACACATAACTCAGCTGAATCCACAATTTACTTTTCCTCCCAATAGGAGAGAGGATGTGCTTAAGTGTGTGTGTGTGTGTGTGTGTGTGTGCGTGTGTGTGTGTGGATGCATGTGTGTGTGTCTGTTTGGCTAGAACAGTGTATGCCTTGTTTAATTTGGGTTAAGGTATGCTCGGGGACAGCACCCTTCTCTTCCTCTCCATGTTGACTTTCAGCATCATGTACTCTATGACACTCAATGGGGCTTTGGTTTCCCAAAAGTGTGTCCGCAGCTCCCTGCATTCACGTGGCTTCAGCATACTTAACACAGCTCGCTGGACGAACATCCAGCAGAACAAGTTGTCCATGAATTTCACATCCGATCATGAGCAGCCTCTATTCTGATATCTAAATGTCCATAAAAACAGTGACCAAATATCATGGCCTCCAGCAGTATTTCAACAACAATAAAATATAATCTAATCACTAAGTACATTTCCTTGGAATTCATTTCAATGTCTAACCCTTCGAGGTCAACATTTAAGTCTTCATTATGATGAAAATATGAACCAATTATGTTATTGGCCAGGGGAATTACCTCCCCATAATTGAGTTTTAGGTGGTTGAAATACAGATGGTATCAGGGCTGCTCGCGTGCCTTACAATGCAATATAGTATAGGGGCTCTCCACCAACAGATGACACGCTTTCTTCATGCCTGGTACACCCAGTCTGATGTTGTGAGCGAGGTGGCTTTGCGCAAAATAACAAACCCTTGGTACAGCTAAGCCTAATACATTCCTTCATCCAATAAAAACGGCCTGCTTGCATGAGAAAATAGGGGTTAATTAGGTAGAAAATCCACAACACATTCCAGCCTGCAGCCGTTCACACAGCTGAATAGAGAGGGACCTTCTTCATCCCACAGAGACATGTAGGCACTCCAACACTGGACCAGAAATGCAGCTGGGCTCCCTGCCTGAGATGGACTATAGGTCTGGAAAATGGAGCCCACCTCTTGATGCAACTTCATCATCTTTGTATGAAAGACAAGAACAAACCTGGGATTAACATGTCGACTTCCAAGTCTATGGGAGCATATGTTTGGCTTTTGTAGAGAGCCTGTTAAAGGCTGCACAATGGGCTACTGCTGCTGCATTCATCACTGTTACCATTCAAACTGTTCAATTTAGGCCGGTAACTCAGTTAGAGAACATTGCTGATAAGAGGCCAGCAGCACATAACTTACTCAAAAACATTTTCCATCTTCTCAAGGAAGAAAATACCCCCCAACAGAAGTAAACATAACATCGCCTTCAGTCCAAAAGGTAACAGATTTCTAATACTTTTAAATAGATTCACTTGTACACTACAAGGACTGCAAATGGCAGTAGATTGAAAGTTGTACCGATTACCAGTCTTGTATTGTCTCTCATTAACAAGACAGAGGCATAATGAAGGGTTAGTCACAGACCATTCAACATTCTATTCATTACCTTGCTGGAACAGAATGTTAAACCATTAGGGGACATATGGCAAAACAAGTGATCACTTTAAAGGATCATCTGCCTGGTCACATCTGAGAAGCCATCATTATCCATTAGACTAAAAAGGGTAATGATTCATGACTATTGATCTAGGGTAAGTTATTTTTACCTGGTTAACACAAAGAACCATTTGAACAAGTTGGTCGTTCATTTGAACGCCAAAACCACTACTGTCACCGGGCTGTCAATTTGAAGGTGCAACCGCAAGATATAGCTTTCCATCAACCGTCAACACTGAAATGTCAACTGGCCTTTGAAATGCAAATCTTCAAAGCAGCTCGATGGAGCTCATTATACAATTATCTGAGGACCTAAAAGGGCTGAAGCTGCTAGGACCATTGACCATATGGTCACTGAGGTCGAGACCCGTTTGACAGTGGGGTGCAAATGACCATCAAATTAGACGGCAAAATAATGGAAAGTCCCACTGTGGGACCAGGTAAGGGCACACTGGATTAGGGTTAATGCCATTTCCATGACGTCTATATTTCTGTTACCGTATTGTCCACTGTCCAAACTCCTTTTATTTGGAACAAACCTCTCCTCCAAAATACCTAACTGGAAGTTGGATGATGCCTATGATTGCCATAACAACACAGTACAGTCCTTGGGGTCAGGGATCATCATAATATTTATTTGGTCTTAAGTAAAATACAGACATAACAGAAAGGGGTCTAATTTCCCTACAACAATAACAGCAGTTGACATGAGTGTTACTTGCTCGTGCACAAAGGTAACTAGCTTGGTTAGAAAACCTGTCAGTCCACAGGTCAGAACTGTTATTGGACTACGAGGGGCGTTCCACACTCCACAGTTATGGTAGACCACTGCATGCTTTCAATCTAACAACAATAATCAGGTGGACCAAAGTCATTAGACTAGGCCATGCGGAGCCTGCCAGGCATGCCTTCTGATAACCATATGGTAATGGTCGGGGCCCATGCTCAACTGAAGTGAAACACTGGGGGCACTCAGCAGATAACATCAACCAACCCACTAGAAATGTGCTCCTGCAAAGTAGCACTGACATCAGAAAATAGCATATCATGAAAACAACTGACACATACACATTATTCTTTACCGTTTATGTGCCAAATGTACTGCAAGAAATCTTCACACAGCTGAAAGATGATTCTTTCAAAAGGTCCTCTTTGACTTGACACACTGAACCTCTAATCCTCTAAGCACACAGTATGGTGTGGCCACCAGCATCACCAATAAAAGAGGTGTGTGTGTGTGTGTGTGTGCGTGTGTGTGTGTGTGTGTGTAGATGCAGTCTCTACATGGGTAGAAGCAATGGAGTGGTGACTACAGGATTGGGTTTCTCTGACAGAGCTCTCTTTGTGCCCATCAGCATGCCACAGCCACCCTGTGGTGCTGGGCTGTCTTTGAGCTGCCTGCCGCCACACTCCAGGACTCCAGTTGGCCTTTTGTACGCTTTTAGGTCTTCCCCAGCTCAGCTGCACCACATCCACCACAACAAAGACACCTCAGGTGGTTATGGGGGATTCAAGCATTTTAATGGAGGCTGAATAGAGACAGTTACACGGCCAACATGAGGTGAATTTCTTGTTGGATTTCTTGCAGTAAATTAGTGTTGAGTTGGCAACAAGGATGGTCTTGGGCGTCATATGATAGTAAAATACACTTGGGGATGGGGAACGGGTAACCTTTAGGATATAACAGTAACTTTACCTTCTGTGAATGATTGAGTGGGTGGAAGACAAAGAACAGCAGGTGTTTCAGACAGCAAAAAAAAAATAGATTGGTAACTGGGGAATGGAGTTCTACAGGTCAGAGTAATTTCATATGATACATGACCATATCTTTTTCAAATCGAATCTAGTGCAATCAAGGGGGAGAAATAGGCAGTTGTATTACTTTCAAGAGAGCACTTAATATGATTAAATAAAAATAATATTGTTGTGTATATTATACAAACAATGTCTATGATGGCAGTATGAAGGACTATGATTCCCATTTTGCGAGAAACTGAATTATTGAAAAACTGCCAAGAGACTTACGCTACAACAAAACGAAACGGTGCATCAGTCAATCTAGCGCGAAGGTTGTTTTTAAACTTTCTCCGTTTTAGTATGATCATATAACATCAAATGGGGGTTACGTACTTCAATTTAATGTTTGAGAAAAATCTGCTAGAGTGGAAATCGGGTTGCCTATGAGTCGACAAAGGAGTGAACAGTATGTAAAGGTTATGATAAACAAAGTTGCAGTGCTGCAATGTTTCCCCAAACGTACCCTTTAGAGTGCACAGTATGGTTTCGGAATAATGTAAAAAATAAACTCATGCTACTTACCAAACGTGTTGAACTGCAAATTACTCCACAATTTATTTTTACGTCTGTACGTTCAAACTATTTGGTGTCCTTTCTCAATGACTAAAAGTACCCTCCGCAACAGTGTCTACTCCCAATTGTACAGTACGCGCATCAGTACATCGATGTTTAAGTGGAAACCACACCCCCGCCGTAATATCCTAAATAATGGTGTATGAAGAACTCGGGGTATGAAGTTTCTACTTACATTTACACAAATGCCTTTAGTTATTATTTGACATATTAATATCATATGAGTATATACCTTCTAAACCACTTGTATTATAGAGTGTGTGGAAGTGTACCGGCCTCGATTAAAATATGTTTAATATAGTAAATACTGTAACATACAGTATTATGCAACGGATCGACGTGATAATAAGAAAGGCATCGCATAAGAATACTTTCATTTGGTCTGTGCTAAGAAAAAAAGGGAAAGTTGGGGAAAGTCGACACCATAAACACAAATCGAGCCAAGTATGCTCTCATAATTGACTAACAAGAGAGAGACTGATTCCAATTTAATCGTGTTCTTCCTCACAACAGGCTGCTTTCAACAATGCTCACAGGGTAGCCTACATGCATCCAGCTAATTGGCATCATAAAATTAAGACAAACCAGAGCCTCTTTCCTCACTATTTAGAACAGCTTTCACCACTGTTCATCATTTCACTGTAAGTGAATTGAGAAACCTAGTGACCACCTTCACACCAGTCACAACCAAATGCCCTCTTTGCATTCCCTGGCATCCTCCTCTTCACCCTTCACTCATCTACACCTCGCACACACTTCTCCTGGCCTGTGAAAGGAAAGCGTGTGGGAGTCCACCTGGGCTCACGTTTCTCATTTTCAGTAGGGTTCCCCAGGGAAAGGGGACTGCCGAGGGGGTGTGGGAGAGGAAGCCCGAAGCAGAGCAGAGCTGGGTTCACTCATGAGGGAATCCCTTGTCCTCCATGGCCATATTCTGCAGGGCTAAACAACCACATAGACCAAGAGACTGAAGTTCCTGCTGGTATATGTAGGGTTCATGTACTCTCTGTTTACACCTCGTACTCAATAATCTACCCTAAGAGATGAGTCAGTAAGACATGACTGGGGACAGTGGGATGGATTGCACTTGTGGTTATCCCCCCAAACGGATTAGGTGAAGCCCCATTGGCCCTGACAAGCTGTCCCATTAATACAGAAGCATGTACGTTTCAGTACACGCTGCCAAAATGCCACAGGGCCTGTTTGAGATATCACTGAGGCTCTCTGTTTCTGCCTGTAAGCCCATTGAGAATTCCCCACATCGTCTGATACGATAACTTTGTTTTGATGGAAACGCTCAACACACACACACACACCACTTAATTACTGCCACAGGGCATCAGACACAAGGCCCTAAATCAAGATGAGAGGTGAGAATTTCAGATATGGAGACAGTTAGAGGGGAAGCGTAGTGTAGCTGGTGGGGGATCTAGGCTGGCCGTGGGCAAACAGCACACAGGGACAATCAGCATTAATATTCATCTGTGTCCAGTGAGGCGGAAACATCATCACCAGAGAGATTGACATGAATGCCTGAGCCCAGACCGAAGACGTCTCTCCAGGGACAGAGTGTGTCCAGGGAGAAATGCCTACCTAGGGATACCTAGTTGCGAATCTTGTGAATATTGACATGAATATTCACAGTGTTTTGAGGCTTTGCTGTTAAAAACAGCTGCTCCTCTTTGCACTGTCTCAATGCCATAGGGTGATTCACCATGCTTTGTGTTCAGAAACATAAAACCTGCAATTCCAACTGCCTCAATATATCATCCTTTTAGAAAAGAAAAAAATCCCTTGTTATTTTTGGATAGGGCAGGGAGAGTGCAAGAATGTTGTTTTTGTTGTTGGATGTTTGTTCCGAGTAGTAAAATGAGTCATAATGTAAGGATGAGGAGAATTTGTTTTGCTTACTTGCTGTGGTTTGAAGCTAGCAGCCTAGTTTGTCTGACCCCACACTGGTAGCATAGCAGAATATTAAACCACAGGCGCTGTAAGGAATGTGTGGCATTGTCTTCCAAGCAACATCAAGTTCTACATATGCCCATCTTCCAGGACTGACTGACTAAAGAGTCCTCAGAAAGTCGACGTTCAACACAGACAAGGAGATGAAAGTAATGTTCATGAACATTCTATCAACTAGGAGTTTCCTCCTGCTCTGTAGAGGCTAGCTGTGCTGGAATATTCATTTAAATGCAGATGTGATGTGATGAGCATGATATAGAATAATGTATAAGTGGATTAGAACCGTACTAATGGAATAGATCGTGGTCATCACATGGCTTTGATCTGAATCTTTGGACAGCATTGGACTTGCTGTTTTCATTAAGATGTGTACACTTGAATGGAGCAGGCCTGGGACTGATAGATATGCACGGTCCTGAGAATCCTCATTATAGCAGCACCCCAACAGGGTATTGAAGAATCTGCTCATGCAGAAAAATGGTTTGATGACAGAAACGCAAAAGGAATGCTTATGATTAAATCATCCTTTTACAATGGAATCTTCTGCAGCATACTCTCTCCTTGCCTTCTGTCTGACCTCAGCAGGACATAGTGGGTTAGCCCTTAGGGGTATTATATAGAATCCCCTTCCAAGAAAATGTACTTATTTTCCAGACAAACATGGTTATATTCAGTTTACCTTAGAAACATTGCAAGCTTAGTTCCCTTGAGGGCTTATGTTAAGGTTTAACAACATTCAATCTTATCCCCAACCCTGCACCAGGCTGCCTAGGGACCCCCAGTGGTGAAAGAGTGAAACAAATCTCCATTCCTCAATTCTCATTCAAATGAGCCGATGTAGGGGTTGGGGTTGAAGGAATAGCAGCCAGCACAGCAAAGTTGCCTTTGTTCCTTGACACAAAAGCAAGCAACAGATGGCCAGTTATCATCTGCGTCTTCCAAGCTACTTTTTGTCAACTTCATTCACTGGACTTTTTAAGGACTTTTGGGCATTAATATGCAGTTCCTTTACAATACTAAATATTCTGTGGTGACCGCAGATGGTGTGCTTTAATTCTCACTTTAGAGTGTGAATACGGCCTCATAGAAGAATGATCAACAGCTCTAATGGCTTCCACACAGACCCGTTATGGAACTTTAGCAACAGCAGTTTGATTCAGATCACAAAGACTATGTTATATATAGCTCAAGCATTTATTGGCAGTATTTCGATATGAAAAGTTATATTAATGACTAATTATTGAAAAACTATGAGTTATAATTAACAGTAAAAAAAAACATTACCATTAAAACCATTAAGACATTATCGTTAATCATCTCATGACAGCATAATGCCAGTGTATTGCATTCAAGACCCAGTCATGTGACATGAATGTAATTACAGTTATGACAGCATGCTCACTCTAACCTAACCCTTTTGGCAAACAACAAACAAAAGTGTGATTAAAAAACAAAACAAAAAACTATTCCCTGTGCAAAACCAGGGAAATATAATGAATGTACCATGAGATGAAATGCTTTTCAGTAAGGCATCTTTTACTCCACGTCACCCATACAAATATTGCACAAACAAACAAAAACATGAGTAAACGAAATTGCTATTAAATCATTGTTATAGAAGCTAACACATCTGCATGTAACTGTAAACAATTTGACAAAAGACACACACATTTTAGGAACTACTCCACTCAAATGAGCAATATAATGTTGTCCTCGAGTACAATATTGAATTATAACAGTCTCTGTTGTTTCCTCCTAAAGCCTTCAGACACCTTTCTTGTCTGTTGTCACAGCGGTCTGGTCCACACAGACCTCACTGTGAGCCCTGACAGGAAGCTCTCTACTGCCCTCTGGAGGACTCTGGCACTTAATGATCTCCTGCATCAAGAGTGTGTTGCAGACCTTCCAGGAGCGATATGAGAGAGCTGTGAGAGTAGGGTCGTCCAGCACCTGTTGGATGCTCAACAGGTCCACTTCTTTTGCCTTGAAGACAAAAAGACCATTCAAAATGAATTACCACAGAAACACATGGATAAATTGTTCTTTAAACCAGTGGTAGAAAATGTCTTCATTTCTAACAGTTTGTTCTTTCTCCAAAAATGTTGGTACGTATAAAATATGTCATGGAAATAATGATCCTGCGGTCAGTTTGACCTTTGTGTTAGACCCAGCACTGACCTTTAAAGTGCTGTTGAGGGTCCGGACCAGATGCAGCTTGTCATTGATCTTGTCGTTTTTGCAGCGCCTGATGAAAGACACTCTGAAGTCTCGCTGGGAGCAGGGTCTGAACTGGCCGGTAGGAGATATTCTCATCTCTCTCAGGTGAATGAACAACCTACTCATCTCATCAGACGTGTTCTCTAAATGTAATCCAACAAAGAAAAATTCCAAGACATTTGGTTACTTTTCACAGGAAGTTGTGTCAACGGACTCAGTCTGCTTCCCCCCATAGCAAACGACACAAAAATATATGTTTGTAAACTCTGCCACTGGAGATGTACCTTCCTGTATGTTTTCACTCCAGCGCCAGTTGTATCAAACATGATTTAGTTTGTCGGCCAGCTAACTATCAGAATTGAATATGCTGGATTGGTTTGGAATGAAAACCTATAAAGCTCTCCCGGAACAGGGTTGGCCAGCCTTGATGTAGATAAAAGACGCCTGCCTCACCAGCTCCATCCTCCTGCGTCACCAGCAGGCGTGGGGCCGGACCACTGGGGGGACCCCCTGGAGGAGGGGCCTTCAGCCAGGACTCAGTCTGCTTTGTGGGAAGCACTTTGCTGCTCTCCCGGGTCACCATGGCGGCGGGAGGGGAGGCAGCTAGGGGGGGAGGGCAGGGGGAGGACATGCAGCAATTCTGGGGCACGTCTCCCTGGTGACAGCATCATAGGTTCAGACACGGTTTGGATCACACCATTCACAATGAAGCCTCACAAGCCTCTCAAGGCCTGATTCATGGCAGAGGTTAGGACAGTCCAGAAGAGAGAGGTCCAGAGGAGGACGTCACTGACCACTCACATTGACAGAGTCTGTGGTCAGCTGCTCAGAGTAGAGAGGAGAGGGCGTCTCCATAGACTCCTCCTCTTGGTCACTAGCCTCGCTGTAGCACTCTGAACAAACACACAGAGAGGAAACTTGAACACAGATACAATGAGTCTCTCGGACACCCATTCTCTCTATCTCTTGTTCTCACATACAGAAACACACCCAAAACAACACAAAGCAGGAACCAGTTACAATGATACCCTGAACCCTCAGTGGTACTTACCTCCACTGATTTCCTCTGAAGGCTCTGTCATTGTGGAAGCTATAGACAGTTTAGCCAGCCACCTGTAACAGAGATATTCAGTGGGTTATTCTACCTATTTTATACATTGGTAACCCATTTCCTGTTCTTTCACACTTACTTATTCATGTCTCGCAGACTTTCAGCTGCCAAGAAGAAAGTCACAATGTGCGGGTGGCTGGCCTTCATAGCACTGAAAGCTCAAGGTAAACAAAATGGCAGTAAGAACTACTTTCTGGTGTTTATCATCATGGCAGCATTGACAGGCAGTGGGACATACTAAGTATTTTTCTTTTTCTATTCTGAAAATGTTACAGTAAACTTACATCTAATTTAGATAGGGGAACATGACTACACATAATGTGGTACAGCTCCCCCCTTTCTGATAGGGAAGTATATGTGTGATAAACACTTCTAAACAAGTTCCTGTGACAGTATGCATAAGACAGCTAGCTAACAGCCAGCTTTGAGAAATCATATTACTACAACCCATCAGGTCATATCATACTGAGACAGTGAAGCAGGAATAAACAGGCAGCATTATATTTATCCAAAGAAGTGGAAGTTAAAATTACATCCTAGGGGGAAGTGTTGTGCTTATACTAAAATACTACATTTAAGAGGTGTAGAGCCTGAGCCTGGCTGGGATGATGTCCCAGGTTAGGTCCCTATTTTTATAGATGCACAAGCAGCTCTTACTGTTTCTTTTTGCATTCTCTGGCTTGGTCAACAGTGAAATCGGCTAGGTTTATATATCCTTCTGCTTTCTCTGCCTATAAACAGAATTAAAGACAACATGCTGATGTAGAAAAAGGGAAATGTGGGTTTGAGGAACACTGGTTGAACTCAAGGATACACAATTTGGTTTTGACTTTGAAACAACATATCTTTCGACTATTTTTAAGATGAATATGAGCGTCTGATAAGAGTCACAAAGTTAGCTTTTGCTTCCCTCATCCTTATGATGAGTGAACTTACCGTCTCACAGGTGTACCAGTAAAGAGAGGTCTTCTTCAGAACAAACCAGTACTTCTTCCATTTGATGCCAAGGAAGCCCTTTCCCTCCCTCTTCTTGTGAAGCCATCCATGACAGTCCACCTGGCCCAGTTCCTTCACAGAGACCTTTCGCCTACTCATGGCCGCATGACCTGCCACACACACACACGTCAATACATGCATACTAAGTCCCCCTACGTGCAAATGAAAAACTGCAACAGCCTAATGGAGGATGCAGTCTGGAATGGAAACAAACAAAGGCGACCTAGTCATACATGTCTAGTAACTTCTGCGAATGTACTACCTAGAAGTGATGGACTCTTACCTCCAACCCAGTTCTGATTGTGTGTGGCCAGGAGAGCTCCAGGCAGAAAGATAAGAGATGAACAGGGGGTGAGAAAACACCTTGTAGCTTCTCAGCAGCATTCTGCAGCCACGGCTCTCAGAGTGATAGATGACTAACTGAAGGAGGAGGCGAACCAACCCCCCCCCCCCCCCCCCCCCCCCCCCCGCCCGCATCTCACCCACCCCCACACATTCAAATACACAGACATACACGATCTGCCAAGCCACAGGTTGTGCGGTGACATCCTGTTTCATTTTCTGTGGGTCTCATCTTTCTCACCCGTTCTGGTAGTTTAGTTGTACTTGTTAAAAGACTACAGAAATGACAGTGAGGCCAGCACTGTCCCTAGGAAGTTTGTTGGGGACTCAGTATACATTTAATACGGTATCTAGCTGGTGGTTATGAAATATGTGTTCCCTCTCTCTCGTGACAACAAAACAAATCAATTAATAATTGTCAAATGTCAAATGTCCCTGTACTTACTGTAAGTCGCTCTGGATAAGAGCGTCTGCTAAATGACTAAATGTAAATGTAAATGTGTGTACGTCTCTCAGATACCTGTAGATGTCACCGTTGTGTCATAGAATATTAAATAATTTCAGTTGGCAGCACAAGCACACAATATTTGAGCCAACATACAGTCATTTTGAAGCTAAAGATGGCAAATTAAGATCAACACTCCCTTTACAACGTTTTAGGACTATAGTGAGGGCTATGGTCATCAATTTAGAGGTTTTGCGAAGTATATCCATACTTTCCCCACATTACATTAAAGCATTATTGTATTCATGTTTCTTATAGATTTTGCTTCAACCGTCCTTTAAGTACAAAGAATGCTTTTTATTTTTGAGAAATAAGGGCACCAAAGTGAATTGCACTTTTATTAGCAGTTCTCACCATGTTGAAGAGAAAGGTATCAACAGTACAAGCACTTAAATAATCTTAAATAGTCAATATTCCTGAATTCAGTGACTGGATATGGTCCATCTTTAATTAGCACAGATAAGTTGTTTAATATCAGAAAACTATTGATGAAACTGTCTATCCTATCGAGTAGGCTACATTTATCATGAGAAACACTTCAGAATATTTATTAAGTGTGTTTTCTGTTTCTAAGGCAAAAATACAAAGATGTCAGTGAATTGGTCAAGACATTGCTTTAGTGCCAAACTATGACACCTGAATTAGTGAAGACCTGTTAGTGAGATAAAGTTAGACACACGTCTAAATGTTTTACCTGATCAAAAAACAATCATTATATGCAAATGTCTCTACTTAAACATTACCATACTCTGCAAAAGCAACATATAAGCACTGGACCTTCAAAGGGCACCTCTGAATTGTTTTTTTGCTCCAAACCTTTGTAACAGGAAATGACATAAAAGAAAACACATTGTCTTAGATGAAATTACTGGCATACCATTCAACCTGATAAAATACACAGAACAAAGTACAAAATACAAAGGAAATCTAATTTCTTATAGAATTAGCAATTTACAAGAAATATTTGGACGCACAAGGAATAATTTAACATACTCATAGAATAGTCACCAATAAAGGCAAGGCAAATGTTTCCTAAAGCTGAATCCCTCCCTGTGGAATGAGGAGGAGTACGGGCAGAAACAGGCCATGCTAATTAAAAACAACAATACTTCACTTGTTATGATTTCTCCACCTCCACCAGGAAGGATGGCAAACATAGGTATCTGAACTGAATCGAACAATATACCATTCTAAGGAGTTGAAATGCATACAGAAGTATGCTCTAACACAACGCAGGTTTGAAATGCAGTATAGTGATCCATCTGAGTTCCCAAGCGTAGCCTGTAGTGGAGGCTGCCTGAAGGTCCAGCATAACATTTCAACAGAGTGCTCTAATACTGAGAGATAATGTCCCACCATCGTGGAAAGGCTGCGTGAGGGAACTGGGGACATGCTCCACCAGGGGGAAGGACCAGGAGGGGTGGGGGTGGGTGGGTGGGGGCGTCAGTGAGTCAGCAGCTTGAGACGAGCCAGCCAGCCCCCCAGGAATGAAGGGTGTCCTTGGGAGGGGTGTTTGGAAGTAGCAGCGGCAGGGGCAGCAGCAGGGGGAGCAGGGCTCTTTTTAGAGGCTGCTTCCTGGTAGGGGATGGTGGCGCTGTTGTGCAGGTCGGCGTTGATGAAACACTGGCTTCCCCTGATGTGGTCCACGCCGCGAACCAGCTGGCGCTCCCCCAGGGGCCGGTAGGGCAGAGGGAAGCAGGGCGGCTCCTCTGAGATGGAGGCTATGCGCTCGTTACTCAGGTATCTGTGCAGGATGTCCTCTCCTAAAGGGGGCAGGGGCAAGCGTTTGAGAATCTCGTCTAGCTACAGATTACTGACAGGTACCTGCACTATGCGCACATATTGCATTGAAAATGTGTATCATACCCTAACAATTATCATTGATGAATTAGTAAAGAATTGCACGTATCTAACACTAGCAGAGACAAAAAGTATATATATTTTATTACTGGACGTTCACACACCATATCTCTTTTGCTAAATTTTAAACAGTACAGAACACCTTTTGAATCTAAAAGTGCTCAAATGCAATGGAGTGTAATGAGGGAATAATGACTGAATAGTCCTGTGGTTCTGCTGGGGCTTACCCCAAAGTTAATAAACAACCCAATAAGAATTCAGAGCACGCAGGTCAAATCCTGCCCAGGTTTGTTCATGCAGCTGTAGTGAGGCAGTAAAATGCCCAATCAGATAACAGTGTAGATTAGCAGGCTGCTTTGTTTTGGTGTTTTACATTCAGGCAGGTGGATCAGGCTTACCCTTCCTCCCATGAGGCCATGGCCTGGAGGACAAATCCGACATGCCCAAGCATGTATCCACAGGCATGGAGAGTGGTCGGGGTTTACCTGAAAGGGGTTCAAATAGTCCATCATTATAAAACGTGCCTCTTTTCGTGGAATCTATTAAAGTACCTGACAGATTGTAGGCTGTGTGTGGGTGGGTGGGTGTGTGTGTGTGTGCATGTGTGTGTGTGAGGAGGCAGTACCGCGGGTGGAGCAGCGCTGCCTCAGACGGGCTGGGGCCGGAACTGGCTGGACGTGGGGTTCAGCGGGACAAACGGTGATCTTGTTCTCGTAGTCTGCAATGGTGAAGCGCCTTCTGCTCTCGACATCCAGGAAGGAGTTTGGAGACTTGGGTCTCATTCTGACACTCGCACTGACGTTTGTCTTCCCATCGCTTAGGAGGGTGATAGGGAATGGAGAGACCGTTGGTTTACTGTGGTCTAGTATTAGAAGTAGGTCGAGTATTTAAATGAAGACATGAAAAGAGGCTGGTTTGGCAGACAGGCTCTTACTGAGGGGCATAAGCCACAGCTGGGGGAGGAGGGATGTACAGGTCATGAATGCCTGGTTTCTCCTTCTTTCGAAGGGGAACATCAGAGATACTTTTAGACACGTTGGGGACGCCCTGTGACACAAAACAAGAGGAGATGTGTTAGAAGTGGTTTCACTGTGACGACTGTTCTTCTGACGGGTTCCTCATTTGGTCTTCTCTGAATGCTCCGTTCTGAGAAACACTAAATCACCAGAATGGTTTCTCAACACCAAATATATCAGTGTGTTACAATTGATATTTTTCTAATTTGAAATGTGGTTAGGTAATGCTGCCCAGGTTATTAGAGTCTGGCTCTGAGAGGTTACTCCAGAATGTTCCAAAGTAAGATCTGGCGAGGATATAGTCACAGACCACTTATGAAACAATACATTCTTTTGTTTTTAATTGTGTCCTGACCATTTCCGAGGCTGGGACAGCTTTTCCTCAATTCCTAATTTCTTCCGAAATAAAGTCATTTCAGGATTAATACTATTGCATTAACAAATCGAAATTATTCAAATACGTTATGTGGACAACTTTCTGTTCGGTCTTTTCTCAGGTTGACCTTGGGTTGGGTTGGGTGGAGATTAGCCTTCAACCGAAACCTGATTGGTGAGACGACCTATTCAGTCAGGGATGGGCTAGACTTTGACAAGAGACCTCGCAGGTTTCAAAGATTAGAGGGCACACCATCTCACAGTCCGCCTAGTGACATTTAGGGACTCCATGCAATCTTTCCAAAACACACATCCTGGCCTAATTTCCAAACGCAAAACCAAAGCCCACCCTGTCCCATCACACTCTTTGTCTTTGAACATGAGTCACCTTCCAAACATTTTGAACATCAACCCCAGTGAATGCACAGACATTTTGCCATTTTTTTATCTTCCTGAAGGAGAAGTTAGAAGAAGGGAATCATTGTTCAGCCAGTGACCCACCCACAACAGCAGCCTGGGTGGCTGGTAGAAGAGCTAGTCTCCTTTCCTCAGATCTCCCTTCCCAAACCAAAACAGCTCCAGGACAACACACACACACACATCTCGCACATGCATGGCAGAATGAGAAGGAATCCAAAAAGGACTCTGAGACTAGACATATGCTGGTGGGTGGGGGGTACCTGAGCTAGGGGGGGTCTCCAGCGCATGTTCTTCAGGGGGGCGGGGGTTAAGTTGCAGGAGGCTCCTGAGGGCCTCTTCTTCACCAGCAACACCACACCCTCGGGATCAGCCTTCAGCTTGCCAACCAGGTTCTTCAGCTGCCAGCCCATCTGGACCAATCACAAACAGGAGCTATCAGGACCACACCCATCTCCAGCCACCTATTGCACCTGCATCCACACCCCCCGTTTTCGACTGTGCCCACGGTAGTCGCCGATTGTTACATGATCATCTGTTTCCTGTGTCCCGTTCGGCATGAATTCATACTGGGTCATCCACAGGATGTTTTGTGCCAGTTCATCGCCAGGGAAACGCCTCTGAGCTCTCTGTTTGGTCGGACAGGTCAGAGGTACCTACCACCGTCTGCCTGTTGACCTGGATGACCTCGTCCCCTGCGTGGATCCTGTGTGTTCGGTCTGCTGGAGACTAGAGAAAAGGAGGAGCCCAGTGAGCAAAGACAAGATCAAAGCACTGAGAGAACCTCCTTGGGAGGTGATTCTCGTGACTATAACTGACAGTAAGTGCTTTATCCAGCACTTCCAACAGCTGGAAACTCACGTTTTCGGTGGTTCCGGTGATAACGTGGAGCCCATCGTAGGTAGATTTGATATACATCCCCTGAAAGACAAAGAAAAACAGTAGGGATAAGCAAAATAATGTTGTTTCTGAGAAACGAAAAGGTCAAAAGTCCTTTGTGCTTCATGCTACCATTTGTGTGTCTAACCAGACTGTCAGGTGAGCTTATTTTTCAAAAATTAATACATATGTAGGATGTTGGTCTATGAGCAGTGTGGGATAGACGATCCAGCAGGACTGTGCATCCTGAGGTTCTTCTTACCAGTCCTTCTCCGGATCTGATGTTGGTGATATGGACTTCCTCCAGACAGGCCATGTGACTCTTCAGGGGGTCAGAGGTCATCCTCACCGTCTGGTCACAGATCCCGTTCAGAGATCGCGACTGAAAGACAAACACAGGCTTATCTTTTACATTTTCTACATATTTAGAAAATAAATGTGTTTACTTGTACATTTAGCACTCTTAATGTATCTCAGCAAGTCTATTTATATTATTTAAGTCTGTTTATTGACTTAATTACTTGGTAATGTTTGTCAAGCAGCATTTTAACCTGGGTGTCACTGGTTGGGACCTGGGTGTCTAGTGATTACAGCTCTGTGGTCAACAGCTTCTGGTTATTTTTTGAAGGATTCTAGGTGGGACAGCTCTGTGTTTTGCTGTCATGCATTTTATTATTTAGATTTTATATGAATCATAGGGAGTACAATTGATAAACAAAACACCACTCATTCTCAGCTATGGGCTGGGTCCTCTTCTGACAAGACATGATGCCAATGCTTTGTCATCATTCCTGGAAGCTGTGATTAGGGAGCTTCAAAACAAACAGAGGTGTATAACCTCTCCGGGAACCCAAATCCTGTCCGTGAGAGCCGGATCCAGCCTTGCATAAGCGGTGTTATATAACCAGACATTAAACATGCCTGAACACTGGCTGGCGAAGGTGAAACAGAGGGTCAGGCTTGAAAGGAAATGGCTAATCCACACCAATATTATCACTTTAATGAAATGTTCAGCTAAGTGTGTGACAGACCCCAGCGCTTAGCAGCATTATCTTCTACAGGATGTGGAAGCAGGGCCTCTGTGGTTCATCACATCACTGACCTGTGTAAACACACGGCCCCCTGCACTACACCCACATCACAGCACAGGAGCCATGGGATTCTCGACACAGGAAAGGGAAGTAGGGGTTTGCGTGTGCGTGTGTGCCTGTCTGCAAAATGAATGTTTGCTTGTATGTGCATCCATGTGTGTGTAAGTATGAGTGAATGTCTATGTATACGTGTGTGTGTGTTCCTACAGATTCTATTTTTATTATGAACGTCCAGGGATTAACCTATGGTCTAGGAAAAGCTGAACTGCTACTTACAACTTCCAATATCTTCTCCTCCATCTCAAAGACCGTGCAGTCCTGCAATTATGGGAAACATACAACATATGAGACCAGTCCAACCAAGTTGCTCTGAGGCTCAGCAGGGACAGTAAACACATCGGCAAAACACCAGCGGTAAGCAAATATTTGAGAAATGAAAATCTCTGGGGTGAAACCAATGGGGAATGCAAAAGTCCCCCAAATACACAAGACCATGCCTCCTGTGGTCATCTAAATAACAGCTCCTTGTAAACACGGTGACAGTGTAATTGCATGACAGTTCTGTGGGATGCTATTTAACTACAGGGAGCAACGAGGCATAGAAGGCAGCGCCTCCATCTTGGTCTTGAGTACGTTTAGCGGGGAGCCGGCAGAACCTGCTCATTGAGCATGTTCCTGTCCATGTTGGGGATGGTCTCATCAGTGAAAACATGCGCTTAGCCAGAACTCCTGCTGTTACCCTTATCAGCCCAGGAGTTACTATGGTTACTGCAAATGTGGACACACCTTCAGCTAAAACATCTCCATTTGAATCTGACTTGAAGTGTACTAGACCAAACTTAAAATAAAAACAACAAATTGGTTAAACTTTCTCCTGGTGCACTGTCTTGACATTCTGGTCGTCACTAGAACATTTTCAGTAACATCAATTGAAACGTTCCATTGAACGTCCCTTTAGAACATGTAACATCAACTGAATCCTAGCGTCTCGTTTGACGTTCCAGTCCCAACTTGAATGTGATGTGGGTTCTATAATCCTCTGGAACAAGGTAGTCATCTTTTCCTTCAGTCACAATCCCCTGTGTCTTTCAACGGTCTTAGGGGCCTTTATGTGTGTTTCTTGTCTCTGGGTTTAACCCACCCAACGTTCCCAATACATAAGCCAATGCGTCATCAAGGTCTTTGCAGGAACCTTCTTAAGTGTGAGCACTGAGGCTTTCTTACCTTCTGAACAGTAGAGGTGAGCTCCAGACACAGCTGAATGATCCTGTTCTTGGTGGCTGTGAAATCACTGATCCCAGTCAGGGGCGTCCTGTCAGTCAAGCAAATATTATTGTATGGCGTTCACGTCAATAGCAAATATTATTGTTGAGGTAGTACTTGTTGTGAGGTCTCAACACTGATGGCTGGCTGTTCTAGAATGTGTTTCAAGCTGAGACAAGCACAGGAGAAAAAAACAGGGTGTTTCCACACTTGGAAAGGCACTGGGTGTTTTGACTTGATGACAGTACTGAAGTTTGGACCCTTGCGAGATATCAGCGATGTTAACACGGGTGTCACTTATGGTTTAATGATGTGCATTCCTCTAACAGCTGTCAAATGTACACGTGAGTGTGTGGGTGTGTGTGTGTTTGACGTACCTGTCCAGCCAGCCGAGCAGACTCTTTGCAGCCGCGATCAGCTCAACAACAGCAGTGAGGAAGTCGTTTGGGGGCTTGTGCGAGTTCTTGCCATCATAGCAGGGGTTTTTTCTGCGCTCAGACGCCGAGTTGTGGAGGTTGTTGGTCGCAGCCCTCATACAGCCCACCAGAGTCTTCAGGTTGTCGGTTTCGACGCCATAATTCTGATGAAGGAATCGTCCAACTGAATGTGTTACAATAAAACTCCATTACGGTGAGATATCCAGTCAGCCAGTCACATGCATTCTTCTGTTATCGCACCTCTAATGCCGTCTACCAGTCTGCCGTTATCAAAGGCACTTAAGAGGCTAGGAAACATGATTGCTGCATTATGACCCTTCTATTATGACGTGGATTGACAGGGGATTAAGGACACCGAGGTTATTCTCATGACCCCCAGACAATTTCAAAGTCGCTCAACATTCCTGACAACCGGTCGCCATGGCAGCCTGCTCACAGACGTCATCTGACTGCAAAATATTCCGCTCAACATCAACCTTAATTACCTCCCATCCAGGGCCCGCGGGGCGTTGGGGGCGGGGTGTTGTAGTGTGTGAAAGGGGGGTGGCAATCGATAGCAATTAATCCATTCATCAGCGTTTTGGGTAACCTGCTTAGTTATTGAGTGAAGGCAATGTGTGTGTGCCCAACTACAGGGGTTTAACAACTGGGGCAACTCCGGAGAATTGTTGGCCCCATTCAGAAAGCTGAGGGGGTCTGTTGTGGTTGACTCTTTTAGACCTTAACCCAGACCAACCAGGGATGTGGCTCTGAAAGGTGGGGAGAGAGGGGGGGGGGGGGATTGAGATCAGATTGAGATCAAAAGCTCCTCTCTCTTTAATCATGAACCAGCTGATGAAATCATGCACACTATATGCCGCTGGCTAGACAGATGTTCAGCATCTTTCTGTTTTCTGTCCCAGAGCAGAGACACTGTGGAAACATCTGCCGCATATGGAATGCCTGTTTAGGGTGATGGAAAAGGAGAGGGAGAGAGAGAAAGAGACAGACAGATTAAGATGGTGAGTGAAAGAGAAAGGAGACAGAGACAAAAAAGAGACAGAAGAGTGGACATAAAGAGCGGTAGAGAGAATCACAGGGAGAAAAGTGTAGAGGTAAAGACAGTTGAAAGAGAAAGAGAAAAAGAAAGTGAGAGACAAAAAAAATGAGAGAATGAGAGAAACATAGAAAGGGAAGAAAAGAAGGAAGAAGGGAAAGTAGTTCTGTGGAGGTGTACACCGTTCTGATGAATGGGATACAGTGGGAGTGAAGAGGCAGGGGGGCAACGAATCATCTGACACTACCGGACGGAAACCTCTGGAACAATGGTGTAATGGCTTTTCCTGAGGGCGCAGTATGTGTGCTTGTGTGTGTGTCTTGGCCTGTGTATGGGCTGCAGAGTCTTTCTGGTGTGTGTGTGTGTGTGTGTGTGTTTGAGTGTGTAGGATGGGCGGGGGGCTCTTTGACAGGTGGGAGGGTCACATCTGTTTCCTGCCCCACAAGGAGATTACCCTGAGAACATAAAACTCTGAGTTCCAGCAATCCACAGTCAAGCCTGCTGTCTGTGTCATAACGGTGCACAGGAAAGATGATGAATCCATTTAACTTTGGACATGATCAAGTTCCCAGGTTCCTGTCCTCGCCCATAGAGCTTTCCCATCTGTGGATCATAAAAGGACCCTGTGGTCACAAAGCAGTTTAAAAAGAACTTCAGGAGAGGTTGAGCGACAAATTCAAAGTGGAACCATCTAAATAGACGTACTGTGCTGGCCCACTCACAGTGAAGTTAATGTGCTTCTTGTTACAGACAACCCATGTTTGTGGGCATTCTGCATTTGCATAATAGGTGGTCAGCGTCGTCTATAGTTCCGTTCTGAGTCATTCACCGTGTCTTCATCTTACAAAACACACTGGGGGTATCAGGGTACTGTCCCTATTTACCACAGCTTCCCAATAGATTGGAACACTGGTTATATTTCCCCATGCAAACACCCCTACAGAGAGCCACTGTGCAACACACTGCACACTGCCACGACTGGACTTCTGTGTGTCTGGGGCCCTGTCACGCATAGTTGTTTTTTTCCCGTCTTTAGAGCTGATCACTGTAAGACAGCATGTTATTCTCACATCTCGGACATTCTCTAACATGTGAACCAACCATAAGGAGCAGTTCGATCAGGCCATTTTATGAAGAACATGTTCTTGCTCAGTGTTCACAGACAGGGGGCTAGTTGTCCATAACTTATGTCAAGCTATGGCTGGGGCTATGGGTGTAATGGGCTGCAGAGCCTTCCTGTGGTGTTTGTGTGTGTGTGTGTGTGTGCGTGTGTGTATGTACACATGCAGGCGGGTGTGTGCGCATGTACGTTTGTGTGTATAGGCATGTCGATGTGTGCATATGTGCCTGTGTGTGTGTGTGTGTCTGTGTGTGTGTGTGTGTGCGGGTGTGAGGCCCTGTCCTCCTGGACTCTCATGCGAGGCCCCTGGATGATGCTGTGCTGCAGGAGGAGAGCACGGCCAGAGACAGACAGCTGACCGGACATTCCTCTCTAATCCCAGCTTCCTGACCAGTGCCAGCCTCTCCCATATAACGGGCAGCGCGGACACGCTCAGACAAGGCAATCGTCAACACGGAGACCCTGCTCAAGGTGCTCATGTATTTGGTTGACCAGTGCTCTCATTCTTTCTGGATATAGATACACATCTAAAAGAGACTGGTCAATGGTACAAGTACAATCATGTTTACTAACTGGATTTGGGAACCAAATATATTCCTTGAGATATCCATGGCTCGGGACTGTAGCTCAATGGCTTTTCATAATCTATAAGGTAGGATGAGTAGAGTACAAACCAGAGCACAGAGCAGGTCCACGGCCTCCAGTACCAGCTCCTGGTGTCCGATCCGGGACACCCCCAGCACAAGCAGCTCCTGGTGGGAGATCTTCAACAGCTGCTCCCCGTCAATCTTCTCCCTCTCAAAGGAGGGAACATACTGCTGGAGGCTGTCATCCAGACCTGTTGTAGGGGGGGGGGGAGAGATAGATGGAAGAGAGAGAAGGAGACAGACACAGGGAACACATGAGAGAGGTGAAAGGAGAGAGTGAGTTTGAGAAAGAAAGAAAGAAAGAAATGAGGAGAGAGAGACATGAGAGACAGGAGAGAGGTGGATAGAGCGACGGAGTAAGAGAGCCAGGAGGGAGTGAGGGAGAGAAAGAAAGAAAGAGAGAGACAGAGAGACAGAGAGAGAGAGACTGCTGTGAGACAAAGAGCTCCTTTCAGACTGGAGGAGCAGAGAGAAGGAGGCCGGTTCTAATACCACACAAGTGTAGAAGCAAACAGTGGTAGTGAGTCAATACTGGCTATTTACTCTTCCATGCTCTTCCA
The DNA here is from genome assembly GCF_038355195.1 of Osmerus mordax. Taxonomy (NCBI): domain Eukaryota; kingdom Metazoa; phylum Chordata; class Actinopteri; order Osmeriformes; family Osmeridae; genus Osmerus; species Osmerus mordax. The sequence goes on along the minus strand of NC_090057.1, from coordinate 9,591,977 downwards.
TGAATCCATCACTCAAAAAGGCATCTATCTGGATAGCACTGTCCAGCGAGAACCAGAGTAAATCTCATCATCATCTGACCCCACATCAAGCCATCAGAATGCGACTCCATATCCCACACACAACAGTCGCTATGGTCCAAGAGCTAAGCCAACACAAATCAGCGCCCTCATCTGTTGAGGTATTCAGAATCAAACTGGATTAGCAACTGGCCCCCAAATGCACGTGTTTGTGTAAACAATAAAGAAGACGAAAGCAACTGCCACCACATGGGGTCATTAAAATCACACAAGGCAATCCTGGCTCCCGTTGGCTTGGAATGCCAGCACACGACAGATGGTTCTCTCTGGGTTAGCAGGACAGAGGAGTAGCGACGCCTTCTGACTAGCTAAGAATGTGTCCAAAAAGTGTCTCTAGCCTCCTTTGTGTTCACACACATAAACAACACGTTCACAAAACATGCTGACCCTTAAGCAGTCAGCTTAAACCCTCTTTTTATACTGAAACCTTTCAGGGACAGCTGATCTGAACCACAGCCTTCACTGACTTGAGATCATTTTAGAGATCTGAGGATATTAACATTTACATTTGGAAGCATGCTCCTAAGACCTTATTGAATCAATAATAGCTGTTTTAAGACTCAGTATATTTCAGGCAACAGTTATGAAGTCAACTTTTTGTAAAGGCCACCTTAACCTTAAGAGTTAGATGTATTTCTGACTTAACCTTTTACAGACAAACGTCCACATGTTTGCCGTGGGGCTGTAAACGTGGGCGTGACTGGTGTAATAGATCTTGTTGAGTACTTTGTAGTGACAGTTGAGTGAGAAAAGTTGGACAACAAGCCAAAGGAGGAACGTGTGGCAGGATCTCAGAGAGGCTGAAGAAGAGACAGGAGTTAACCTGACAGATCTCCTGAATGAGTGAACAGCTGCAGTCTCTCCCGGGACAAGATAAATAGATATGAGCGCTAGCTGATGACAGCTAAGACTTAGCATCGCAAAAGTAGACTATTTTTTATTTTTACATTTATTTTTTTATTATGAATAGTCTTTCCCAGATATGTTTTACAGAGGTCACAAAACTGTTTGGTTTGGTTTCCAATGAGTTGGCAGATGTTTTTTGATCATCATCTCAGATGGTTTAATTTATTGCCAGATCCAATTACTGTCACCTGAGGAGCAGTCGTTGTATTCTCAAACAGCATAGGATAGCTGATGTCACGCAACCAATCGCTTACAACCCGTAAAGTCTGAATCCAACTCTTCTGTCCATCCAGACCTCCATCCACAAATCTCCCTCGAACATTTACAATCAAAACATTTTTCTCATTCCTTCAAGAGAATTCCCACGTCAACGCCTTTCAGTTTGGCCCCGACCCATCTTGGAGTCAGCTTCAAATCCTAATTTTACAGAAGGATTACCACACTAAAATATCTCTAGAAACATCCAAATCTTATTGGCTTTAGAAATCCAATTGAACAAATGGGCCTCGTGTTAACAATTCCATCTCAGCTTAGTTACTGGCAGCTGTACCCTGGGCAGGTTCTAAAGCATCTCACACACATTAAATATTTACATCCAGAACATGAGGACCTGGGAGTGTTTGTTGATATCAGTTACCTTTGAAGGCAATCAACAATGGACAAAATGGTGGACAGGGTAGATGCAACTGCACTGTTTTAAATTACCACACTACAAACTCAACTGCATAAAATGGACACCTTCTATTCAATTATTGTGGTTGTGATGTAATAGGCTGAAGATATATTTTGATAAAAAAATAAACAAAATAATAATAGCCCTAACTGTTAGACTATTTCATGGAATGTGCAGCATGATCTGATCACTCTCTAAATGTGCAATAGTTCTGGGGTCATCAATACATCCGTTCTAAAAGTCCCTTCACACTACATTTCACACAAGAAAATTACCCAGAATAAAGCTCAGGAAAAGCCTAACTACTAATCTTGACATAGATCAGTCCCAAATCCACGGTCCAGCAAGCATGAGGCTAAGTATTACGGGGGCCCTCATTTTTCAGGGTTTTGTTACAAACAAGAGAATTGTGCGTTAGCCCTCTTTAATGTCGGCATTTTCGTAAGAATCTAGCTTTCATTCCCCCCCCCTCTCTCTCTTTCTCTAGTCTTCTTGCTTTTCCTCCCCATGAAGTCTTGTATTCACAGCTTTGGCCCTCTGCCCTTCCTGCCAATGAACTGACAGTGGGAAAGTAATACAAAGTCAGCAGCACTGCCCTCTGGGACCTGTATACAAGCTTCTGAGATGGATGGTTTATCATGTTCAAAACTTATTTTTTATGATTTCATCAATTGTTCTACTTTTATGTCTAATGAAACTGTAATTCAATCAATCTCTTATCAATGATTTTATACTCAAATTCTTTGCCTTGAATTCAACTCTTTAGAAGAGGAATTTCTATCTCTCTATAAAATTGCTTTTGATAATTTCTCAAATTTCAAGAAACATGAAACATGTCATCTATGCAGTCTATGCAGATCAGGGCTACAAATGAGTATAAACATAAGAAAACAGACTACTGTTTATGATGTCACTGTAAGTTATCAGTAAACTAAAAGGGTTTAAAATAAATTCCACTCCCACAAATCCAGTTAATAACATGTCAACCAGATCAGAACTAAGATAAGAAAAAAATAAAAAAATACAGTGTTTAAAATAGTTCAAGGGTGTCTACTGTACATTGTATCTGCTGCAGCTAACAGCCTAGAAGCTTCCCCTTTCAACTAGTGCTTGGTGTGGCTCAATACACAATTTAACAGGCCTGAACTCTGGCATGAGTCCGTTCATCATACAAAGGCACGTGTTGTGCTGTCTGGGGTCGACAGCCTATGAATGACTAGAGTTTGGACCTGCATTCCAAAGCTGGGGTCAACAAAGGGAATGTTTACCCCACCTCTCACAACAGGACAAGGGTGGAGATTTGAAAGGAAGAGTGGCTAAAAAGTATTCCGACTATTCATAGGGTCACTTTGTATCCGTCACTCAATTCCAACTGTCCAGTGTACACAAAGGTCATTCATCGAAGCAGGACAGGGAAAGGAAACAGAGCCTTTCTCAAACAATACAGATTCATGGGAAAAAGGACTTCCTTGACCGTTCTGAACAATCATCTCATTGCTGAACTTCAAGAAAATACAATTGTTTTTGGTTGTTGCGTTTATTGTCTGGGCTTTGTCCAGTGGTGAGTTTGTTGTGGTTTGTTGTTTCTTGCTTGTTGTGTGTTCAGTACAACCTGTAAAGGTGCTTTGATTCTTCAGAATTCTCTGACTTTATGCAACCAATGAGGAGGTTTCAAAGTTAATCTATGGCATTATGTTCCCATGGAAACTATTTTGAGCAACTGACGTAGTCTGGATGACAAGGTAGAGGAAGCATGATTTCCGCTAGAAGCTTCGTATTCATGGTAACTTTTACTACTTAATACTGAGTCATTCCAATTATTCTGAGTAATAGGCAGCACAGATAACCTGTAATGTTAGTGTTCTACGTCAGAGGAATGGAACAGATAACATGAACAACATGTACTTTTGCTAAAATTAAGTGCAGCCAAGTCATTAGTATGCCATTACGCAGCTTATCAATCCATACTCACAGACTTCAGAGGCATCACATTAAAAACTCATTGAGAACCTATTTAAGAAAGCTTTCTTTAACCTACACTTTTAAGGCCAACTATGTTTGAGATGTCTGTACAGTTCACAAACTGAGTCTTGTATAACACAAACTTTTGCTTGGCACTAACCTAATATGTGTTCCCAATGTGCACTTCTAGTCCTTGATTATCTCGTGCACTCACCAGAGGCACTATTTGTGTGTTACTTTGGATTAAAGTGTTTGCAAAATAAACACATGTAAACCTCAGTTATTTCGTTTTACGAAAGGTGAGTGGTAAATCGCTCTGTAATTGCGATCAAAGGTTGCCTGTAATTATAAAGAACAATTTGAACAGTAACAGGAAAAGAGGCTTGGACGACAGAATGCCTGAAATTTCCTGTTATATAGTGTGCATAGCCAGTGAGCTTGGTTTCCCTCCTGATAAGCACATCCAATCAGGAGAAAATGGGGGCGGGGTGAGAGAGGTCGGTCTTGTGACTATGTGTCTCTAAGACTCAAGAATCCTCCTCCTCCCTCTAAGCACGCAAACAAACTAGATGCTCCAATGTGTACACCAACCCTGTCTTGTAAATAACTGAACCCTGTAGATGAGAATCTGATGGGAATTAACAACTAAAGCAAGCACTTTGTTGACAGTTTGGCACTTTGACAGGCATTTGGAACCTTGTTCCATACCTCAATCATGAATCCTAACTCATACACATACACATAAAGATAACTGCCTCACAATCTTAAGTGGTCTGCTCCATCTTGATCTCCAATCAATCACAACACTCCTCTATAATTGTACTGCCATTCAAATATGTTGTGGACTGGTCTGAACATGCTCTCTGTCTGTGAATAGTAGAGTTTTACTGAACTCCATCAGTTGTATTTCTCACTCAAATGGGGATGGCTAGTTTGCTTGTGGATTAGGATTCTCCAATTCTTTGGAACTTGATTCATGCCTGGTCCACTGAAGAAGCTGGAGAGATTGCGTTACAGAAACTTTGAACCGCTGGGAGTCCCTGGTTTGAGCCCTGGGAAGCATGCCAAGTCAAACAGAAGCATTTTAATGGCACTAGCTAAACCTCTCATAAAAGGACCTGTTGCCTGAGTCAGACTTCTGGTGTAAACATATAGAGCCCAAGCCATAGCTGGAGAGAACAATCCTCTTTGGAATCACAGAACCCTGGTGTAAACAGAGTGAGCAGGATGTACAAACACAGGGACACGTGCACATCCTCTGCTGGCACTGACCCAGCCTGAAGGCCCACGGTGGGATCTGTGCTTGGAGGACTCCTGTTTTGGAGGGCCTTCATCCCCTTCATGGTGGCGAGTTCCTGGTGTGACCTTTTGTCCCCTGCGCACAGCATGATGCTGACCTATGGACAGAGCTCTTGTTCAGTTAGTCCTTTATTGTCTGGCTTTGCGGCTTGCCTAGCCCATTGTGGCCGGTGTTAAAGAGATGTGGACGGTCAGGGTGTTGTCCATGGGGCGGCTGTGTCAGATGGTCAGTTGCATACGGACAAAAGCTTCAAACTAGATGCATGTGAATTCATTGTGAAGCTCCGTATGTAGAATGGGAAAATAACTCTTCCGTTTGGAACTCTGGATTTCTTTTATTTGTCTCCAGTAATTCAGTTGCAGGTTTGCCAAATCATATGCAAGCTAGAAATGGATATGACTGAAACAGCACCCAAACAAGCGGCATATGGCTTTAGTCAACCTATAAGAGATCAAGTGAGGTGACTAGATGGCCCATTCATGAAAGCATCTCTCCTGGAGCACTGTTGTCTTCAGGTGGCTGAATGCAAATGCATGGAGCTCTGGTGACCCTTGGTTCCTCATGGGATGATCTGTTAGCAGGTCAAGCGTGCCTGGCTGTTATTATTCCCCGCTTAACAACACATGCCGATGAGGATGAATACGTAGAAAAGGCGTAAAGGCTTCCAGCGGCTAATGTGTCCTGCACGATAGATCTACCATGGGTAGTGTTTAAATTATGGAGCTAGGCTTGTTAGGCCCAGCAGCAGCCTAGAGTCCATCTGTAAGTAAACATCCTTTATAGGCCTAATGGGTTCAACAAATAGGTAGGTCATAGTTTGGACAGTGCAGTTAACAATGAACATAAGTAGAACATAATGAACATCAGTAAGTACCTGATGAAGAAAGAGGATGATTCTTCAGGGCACTGAACTGCATAAAACTTGATTTCAGTTTATATTTATTTACATATTTAGTAGATAAATTACACTAATAAACAGATTGGGTTCTTGTAGCACCAAGGCCTACAAGCTCATAGCAACCAAAACAAGTGTTTTGAAGCGATCTCAATGTAAACACAATTCCTTACACACATTGCTTGAGACAATCTCCTCACAAAAACACAAAAGCTTATATGCAGTGTATTGAATAACAATTACGAAAGACAATTACTTAACATACCTTAAGTGACCCAAAACACTTCAAGACAATGCCATAATTTGATTAAAGTTTTCAATGTAAACTGCATATTCCAGTAATTTATGGTCAACCAAGGGTCCTTAACATAACTTTTATTGCATCATACAAAGTTGTTGTTTTGTGTGAACAATCACAACAAAGCAAATGGAACACATGACAATAATAAATAGGGTAATGGGCAATAGGGTAAGGGCCTATAACTCACCTCTCATCCAGTCGACAACTTGTTTAGATGTCCACTTGGTAATTGGATCCATTTCTCTAATTAAGGCGGCTTTTCAGCGAATTATGTTTCCTAAAGACACCCCTCAAATTCAAACTAACAAACCACAAACGAATAATTCAACATAGTGATAAAAGAACGATTTCTATTACACACATATAACTAGGACCTAAAGTGCACGGTATTACAAGCAGACAGTCCTCGCACACCCCTCGCGCTACGGCCTATGGTTCTACTGGTCCCATGCGCGTGAAAACAACACTCCTTTAGAGCAACAGAGCAAACACGAGCTAAGTTAGGGGCGGGAGGATCGGGTTTCACTTCAGGCCGTTCCCCCCTATTCCGCTAGAGATGTAATAGTCACCATGAAGATAACCATGGGATACAAAACAGACAGAATGCTCAATTTTAAGGCAACAACCTGACACATTGTTTTATCAACTGTCATAGGCCTATATTTTACTACGCATAATTATAGTAATGTGACCTCATTCATTTCTGACAGCCATAAAAATTCCATTGGGGCAAAATTCACACAACTTTTTAAATCAGGTCTAACCGATACCAAGCCTATAATTTGATTTCCAATCTCTTCCGAAACATTATTTTCTCTTGCATGTTGTGTATTTCGAAAGTGACATTTGTTGGAGCCATTTTAACACATTTGTTACTTATAAATAATAATTAAATAAATAATAAATTACATAGGACTAATCAACTGCCTATATTTGTATCTGATAACGACTAATTAGCCCAATTAACATTATCATCCTAACAAAATTATCATATCAACTAGTCAACACTCACCTACTTCCCGAGACTAAGTTGTTTGTTGATTTTAGGTGTCTGAATTTAGGTTTGAATTTAGGAAAAGAGCTCCCTCGCCTGGCAGACAATGAGGAGTTCACTCATTTTATTTTGCATGAATGCCAAGAGAAAGGGTTGTGATTTGGACTAATCCTACATTATAGTAACATATAGGTTAGAAACAGGCATACATAATAGTGTTACAACTAAGGTTGATCAGCAGGACATTATTATTTGGTTGCCTTTGTTACTTTACTATATACTGTACACTGTTTGATATAAAGCAGAGATAGTATAATTTAGGAGTAACTGGTTTGAGTAAAACCTTACTGGAATTGAAACTGATTCTTACTGTTATCACACAGCCCAGCCTACTCTTGTTTCTTCAGTGAGTTGACACTTCCATTTTTGAATAGGCTAAATCTCTTTCCTTCATTTTAGTTTGATTTCCATAGTACACATGACATCTACAGTATTTTCCATATCTCTACAAAGAAAAGGCACACAGATCTATAGATTATTAGGCCAATCTTTTAGCAGCAGGATTCCTGTGAGTGGTAATTATTCCATAGCAACTGTCAACTCTGGCCGGGTCGAGCAGCACTTCCGTGCAATAGATGAAGATAAGGGGTTGGGAGGCAGGGAACAATATGTATTATGCACATACTATAGAACAGGATGTGGCTTTATACACAAAGCTTTTACCAAGGAGTTCATTGACACAATCAAACTTTATCATTAAGTCGTTTGAGTAACTCAATTATGCAATTTTTTTTAATCTAAAGTTTGTACCATGACTGATTAACTAGAGGCAAAATACAAAACAATCTCATATCTCTATTTGCCAGGTCTATGACTGCCCAGCAGGCTCTACAATAAGTAAAAAAGTATAAAACTAGATCTGTGCCAAACTTTAGGCTCAAGGCTACTGCAGTACACATGCGTTGGAGGCGTGTTCCGTGGAGGTCAGCTGGGCTTCACAGACAGCCAGCATCCATCCTTGCTGGTCCACTACAGACTCAGCCCGCAGGTAGAAGGTCCGGCTTCTGTCCTTAGGTGTAATTGTCCATCCATATGAGCCACCTCCTTCGTCAGTCTCCACCACAGCTCCAACTATGTCGATGCTCTTGACAGGCTTCTGGATGAACGGATGACATTGAGTTTTTCAATGTTAAGATTAGTTATGAAGATTGATTGTGTTTGCTAAATCATGCACTGAGAGTACAATGTTTTCCCATTTGTTTGCCTATGCCAAACCTTTGCCATCGTGTGGCATCATGTTTGTTGTGGCTGCAAAAAACTGCCTGTTACATTATGGGTAGTAACGCAAGATGAGGCTGCTATGGTAACAGGACAACAACGTTGTTAGCATAGGAGCACGAGCACTCGTTATACTGATGTAACTTAGAGGTAACTCCGCATAGCTTATCGTCGTAGTTATCAAAATACAAATGTAATATTTTGTCACAGTTCAGAAAAGATTAGTTAATGTGCTGTCTATAAAAAAGTGTAGCTCTTTCCTCCGACCTTACCCCTTCATTTTGACCATACAACAACTGAGTGTCTTTCAACTGAAACCACGTCGTTTTCCATCGGTGCGTAAAATGAGTACGTTTGGACAACCATCCTTTCTTGTCCTCTTTTAGTTTAGAGTTTTCATCTGCACCGTTAGAGGTCGCAGATTCCACAGCCATCATACTGTTTTTAGATCGCTAAATAACGGGGATTGAAAACATGTTATAATTTTAGGACGTCACGCTTCTAGTGCATGTTGGGTAATGCTGTGTTTTACTATTTTACCATCAGTAGATGGCGCATGGAAGGGGATGCATTCGAACTTCTAGTCCCAGAGCCCATCTGGTCCCTGTTATCGAATGTGAGTGTACTGGAGGATTATTACGCTGCAGCGATAATAGGATACGCATGAACTGGTTGCCTGGATGTAACTGACTACGGGGAGAAAGTTTTCAAAGTAAAGTAAAGTTGGTAATTGTGACCAGTAACTATCCAGAGCTCTTACTCGGAAGAAAACAGAGTTCGGAAACAAACCCACAAACTTTCCTCTGCAGACAGTAGCCTATTCACATGTGAATTTCTTAGAACGGGAACTATCACTCAATTTTGCATCTCTGTATGGGGAAAACCGCCCTTTTGAAAGAGGTAACGTACTTAAATATTTTCTCATAGGTTACGTATATCGAGATTGATTGAAGGCCTATCTGCAAACTAGTATCTGGGATGGAATAAACAATAGCGCGACGCAATTATAGGTTAATTAGCCCATGCTTCATTTTTTTCATCTCGGGTGTAGCTGTCCGAATAAGACGCAAATCCAGATGTTCATTATTGTTATAGATGTCATAAACAGTGGAAATTACGCATAGATTACGCAATAACCCATATCACGAATATTAGGCTATTAGTTGGTATTGCCATTTTGCAATTAATGTAGGCTGAATAAATTCAGATTGTGTAGATCATAGCGATTCTTCAAATGCAGTTTTTCATGACTACAAATGTGTTGAACCACCGGCCTTTCGCGTGGCAACCAAGATTAGTGCCACTAAGAAGAGGCTACTCTGAAATCCAGAGGGGATATTTTCGGTTTTCAGCCAGCTGCTCATCAAACGAGTGTTGTTCCGATTTTGAACCACCTCTACCCCAACAGGATGGAAAAACGTTTACATGTATTTTTTTCCCCTTGGCAGATATCGGAAGGTTGTGAACTTCAAGAAGCGACTTCAAAGCTGCAGACGTGGAATTTAGAGGCTACTCCGTATAAATAATTGCAGCCCCGGGCAGAAAATGTGCCGATGTTCAGAGGCTTGATTTTTTACTTCTCTTTAGTAAAGGCACCCAGACATGGTGACGATGGAACGTTTCTGGTAGTTATAGTGAAGCAAGAATCAACAGGTTCGGAGCAGGATTCGAACTTGTAGATGGCGTGAAGCATAGTAGAACCTAGAATGCTGTACGCATAAGTAGCCTATCATTCCACCTATCTAAAGAATATGTCATTACATGAAAGTATACTGCGACTCCAGTTTGCATGTCAGATGCAGTAGAACTGTCACTTATTTATTATGGATAGGCTATAATGCGAGGCAATATACACTTCCAAGTACCCGATGTTTTGAGAGCACTTTTGAGCTACCATTTTCAGTAGACTTGCTACATTCAATGTCGGTCAACTTTGCGCCTATCCCCCGTCAAGAAGTCGTGAGCCAGACAATGTCTGCCTGCCAGCCCATGTCTGCCTGCACCAGCTCATCCCCTCCACCCTTACCTCGATTATACCCCGTGTCGCAACCTCCAGCCCCTCCGACACCCTCACCGTCCCCAAGTCCGCCGGCCACACTGTACAGCCGGCTGTCCAACGGAAGTCTAAGCGCCCCGAGCCCTACCAACTCTCGGGGTTCTTTCCATGGGGTCTCTTTTCTCCTTCAAATTGGACTGACCAGAGAAACAGTGAATCTTGACGGCAGCGACGTGTCCCTCTCTGCAGTGAAAGAGCTCGTATGTTCCATTGTAGATCAAAAGGTAAGTCAAATTGCATTATTTTCAGTCTGACCTACATTCCTGCTCATTTGACATGTAATTCTTTTGAAGGATAATGTCATTGATATTGACAGTCATTTGACCTGGCAGAATTTCGTATGCTAAATAGGCAATTTTTGTATGCAATGTATTGACACTTGTATTGTCCATTTAAATGTGAAAAAAAAGAAGACAGGGTAAGAATGAAAAAAACAAACATGAAAACAGTGTGTATAGTTGTGGTTTTTGGATGTTGGTGTCATCTCCTGTTAGGGTTTTTGCAGTAAATGTGGCACCTGTGTTTTGCACAACAGTTACAAATCATCCATTGTCAGTAAACAAAAACTTCTTGGCACGTGTTGGCAGAGGTGCGAAGTCTGCAGTCTCTTTACCATTTCTACTGTCTAGCCTACTTATTATTTATTTCCTACATGTGAAACTCTTGTAATCCATATATCCACAATACACAAAGAACAGTGTGTATTGGTGCAGCTTTAGATCATTACTAGTTTTCAAATCTTGAGCTCTGGATTAAGGTTTGAAAATGGGGTCAATGCAGTCAACTACTTATAGAAAGGGCACAGTTGAAGTGTGCACTAACTGTATTAACTTGACCCTGTACTGTCACAGTTGCTCTTATGATAATTTAGTGGAAATTAATTATTTCAGGCATGAATGCATTTCGGCATTTTACAATTTCACCTAGAAATTGTTTCACAGCTTTCACAGTTGTTTCACAGCTGAGATGCATGGCCAGGTTAGGTCAGATATGTTTGTCCTGGTGCTGTCTGATTTCAGGAGTGCCAAAGGAAATGGCTGTAACATTGTAAGACCCAGCTCACTGTGTGAGAAACATAGGCAATATCAGCATTTTCTTCTTCCTCAATTTCAACTAGTATTTTGCCATGTTTAAGGACATGGTTGGGATGCATGCTAGCTATATGTTGCCTGTCTAAATGTAGGCTGTTGTATTGACCTCATAGAGTACACTTGAAGCAATGTCAGTTGCTAACATAATTACACATTTTAAATGTGGGTGCAATGACACATTTCTCATTGTGGTTTACAAGATGTTGCTACTTCAGGAAATTCTCCCACCAACCCCAGTGTCCCAGTGTGGGTGCAGTACGGAGTCTCCAGGCCCATATTTACGGCTATTAGATCATGTTTGTGGTCCTGTAGGAGGATGGGGGTGGGGGGGGCAGTCCCTGGGGTGTCCAGGAAGCCGCTAGGGAAGTTCCCCTCCCATGAATGCCTCTACACCTTCCCAGGCTCCTGGCTCCATACCACCCCACTCCCACATCCCACACACATGCTACCACCACCCACCCAACTCACCCACACCAGGCCTGTGGTCTCCAGTCTGCAGACCAAAAGGTGCTGCAGAGGTGCAGCAGGCTCAATGCCATGCCGGCTTCCGACACAAGAGCTGAGACAAGAGACTCTGAAAATCTGTGGAAGCACGTCCTTCCATAAAATGGGACGTGTTGATCTTTAAAAAAAAAAACATTCACTTTTGATGTACCAAAGAGACAATGGAAAAGGATTCAGTTTGAAAAAGCACCCATTCAATAGACTTGTATCCGACCTCAACCTTTTAGCCTAGATCTGACTGCCTGGTTTGAGATTTAGAGAACACGTTTTCAGTTTGTATGGGCTATTGTCACCTGAATGAGACAATATTAACTGGAATATCAGTTGACTAATGTTAGTTTTCATCAATGTTTAACAGCTGTTGCAAATATGCTGACTGGCAAACTGCTAACAGGTTCTTACAAATGCATATTGCCCAATGTTGCCATCTACAGTACCTAAAGGGACGTCTGCCTGCATATTTTACACTTTTTCTCGTCCATAGTTTTGGAAGAAGGATCCTTTTTTGAATCTCACAAATGTGGCACACACACTTGCATGCAGGGAGTGGCGGAACACACACAAACACGCATGCAAGGCAGGGTGTTTACCAGAGAAATGAGTATCTGACTTTTTCCCATCCTGCTGTTCTTCCTCCAAGAGCAGCCAGGAGCAGTGGGCAGCAGCAGTGCCCAGGGGCCAGGTCCAAGTGCTCACCCAGGTCCTTGCCATCGACCTGGGCAGGAGAGCGATCTGTTGTTTTTCTATTGGGGTCGTTTGCAGAGGAAACCCGTGTGAGCACAGGGAGATCATTCAAACTCCACTGCACGAGAAAGGGCCCACAGGAGCACCAAACCCAGGACCTTGTTGCTGTGAGGTGCAATTAAATTCACATGCATTGTGTTGTCTGACTGATGTCATGACAAAGTGACTGGTAGTGTGTTGCTGTGGTGTATGCCCAGCCTCTCTTGTTTTGTTGTGTTGATTGTGAATGAATTCTCCTCACCACACTCTCCAGTATTGCTGTGTTGAAGGGAGAGGATCTGAGAGAAATTCTCATGCCACACAGAGCACATTAAATAGTGAAACTCTTGTCTTCAGAAGCTCTTCAGCATTCTATGGCATGTCAACTGTTAGACTAGTTAAACTCACATTTATACATTAACTATGTTTAACTACATCACTTACTGGGAATGTGGTGGGCTTTTAAGACACTTTTCCAAAGGATTATTTATAACCTGTCTTATTTTAATTCCGAGGAGGGCACTTTCATTTTATGATCTAAAATCCTCTTAAATGTCCTTATGCGTATTAAGTGGAGTCATTCGAAAGGGATAAATGTTTTGGTGTTCTTCCTATAGGATCACCAGAATGGATCAGCAGGCTCTATGGGATCCTCTGAACACTACTGGCATGCTTACTCTTTATTCGACAGGAAAGAGTCATTATCACATTCCTGGAGAATGTGTTTAGCTTTAAGTATTTTCGATCCTTCTCTGGGAGCCTTAGGCTTGCGTAACATCTCTGTGACCTGTTGAATGGATAAAACATCCCAATGAAAATGTAATGGTAACCATGTGTTATGTTGGTCTGTCTGTGTCCAGACAGCAGAGAGATCTCGGAATCTTAAGTTAATTGTGATGGTGATGGGTAATGGCATTTTGACATTGGCCATGCATTATCTGAGGTATTTACAATAAAGGCCATGACATGAATGAGTTCTTTTCAGTAGACAGTGTGGTTTTCAATAGCCTTTTTATATTAAATACAGGTGCACACCAGATCGGATTAAACAGTCTAACTTTAATTCATAAGTTATTAGTCAATAGGCACAGTTGAGTTTCAGTCCCATAGCTGCTCTTGTTGTGTTTGATGAATTCTGCCAGGAAACCTTTAACAAACTCTCCAAAACACATTTTCTCTCTCACGCTGGTTCTTCCTGCCTGACAAGTGGCCCAGTGACAAGGCATGTCTTCGTTCTGGGGTCTCCCACAAGAAGGTACGACATTGACGCTGTGTGGCTGGGCCAGGCTCTGTGTTTGGTGTGTGTAGCACCCTAGCAACGTGTCTGGACTCGGGGGGGGGGGGGGTAATTGGACTGAATCTGCCGGCTGCATTCCCATCTGGTGAAATATTACCATCCGTTCTCTCGTCCATCTCCCCTGCCTGTCCAGCCTGTTCTGCTCTTTCTCTCCTCGATGCGCACCGAGCTGTCTGACGGACGGCAACGTTAGTAACCCTGTGAAGGCGGCGAGGTCTCATCCCTGTTGAACAAGCAGTGGCCCCCGAAGTACAGCTCCTCTCCTCTCCACCACACAAACACACACACACACCATCCTCTTTTAGACACTCGCTGTGACAGACAGCATCCTCTTTATGCCCTGCCCGCTGAAATGGACAGAAATAGTCTCGTGCACAAAGAAAAACCCCAAATAACGAAGGACCTTAGATGCTATGTAGAAGCTAGTTTCTGAGTGTTCACAGAAACGCTTGATATCTCCCCATGATAGACAACACTGTGTGTTGTATCCTGAGTGCCTAAGGCAGCATCATCACGCGCTCGTTTGCATGAGACACATTTGTTTCCCCCAAAGTGAAACAATGAGGAAGAATGAAGATCCGAAAGACTATCAAGATCATCTGATTCCTGCTGATCGTCAGTACAATGTCCTGGTGAATATCTGTTCATCTGTAATGTGGTACGGTAAAATGGCGGATGCAACCCGGTAGAGACATGTATTTCTCACACTCTTCATAAAGTTGGTAGAAAACAGTCCTAACCACACGCTGGAACAAGAGCCTAACAGAAAAGCTGTGAAAGCCTGTCATTATTTATTATGAAAGTGTACGCTATATCAGGATGGAATATCCCTGTCGACGCTCAACATTCCCATGGAAAGTATTAAGGTCAAACCAACACCTCGGCCATAACCTGTGGTCTTCCTCTCTCCCTGTTACCTTTCCACAAAAGGAAGATTAAAACACGATTTGACTGGCATCGATACAGACCCTGTCAGCAATGAGCGGAAACCAGGATGCAGCTCTTTATTATTATTATTCAGACGCTTAAACTTGAAAACAGGGGCCCTCAGATCTCCGGCAACCTTATGATGCTGTTTGGTTTGGGTTGCCTGTTCAAACTCAATAGGGTAGAGTGTGTCCCAGGCCATGGCTGCTGGATGACCCTGGCTGCTCGATGACCCAGCCTCGCAGCAGAGTGCTGGGATCCAGTACACACTGAGCATTCTTTGTGCGTGTCGAAATGTATGTCAGAATGTCCAACGCGCTTTTATTTCAGACTCGTAGTCCAACAACGAGTCTGTTGTGTCGCACCCCCAGAAAATAATATTATCTTAAATAATTTGCTTCATGCAGAGGGTGCGCTAGACTGCACTGTCCTTATCTTGCCAAGACAAATGGAGGGAGATCATGAGAGAGGGAGAGCAAACCTTCCTTATCACGCTGTTATACAGGCGCATATGGTCCCAGTTTACTCACCTTAGGCTCGGTTTGTTATCTGTTCAACAGAGCAGTCAGATCTGTATGTACAGCCCCTTAAGAGCAGAGACATGAGAGGTGCATTGCATCGAACTTAAGACAGTCTTGTAAATAAATAAAAAATACCCTGAAAGTGAGAGACAAAAACACCTTTGAGCATGACAGAGGAACCAGCTGCCACCGGCAGTGTACTGCAACCTTGAGGCTCAGCTAAAAGGAAGTGATCACATCACTCTTTGTTTTTTAAACCCATGTACGCTATAGAACAGCAGTCTTTCAGACCATAATCTAATTGAGACTTTCTTTAACATGTATGCTCCTATTTAAGTCCAATTTTCCAATGCCTCCAATCTACACAACCTTTTCATTTGCTTTAAAAGTATATATATCATGGGGTTTTGGCTTAGGGAATGGAAAAAGCTGCACAGATTGCCTTCAAAATTCAGTTTAATGAATAGTTTACCTCACCTCAACTCCCTGGGATGTATATGCTTGTCTTGAGAGAACGGCATGCATCTGGTAGTGCAGGGTTTGTTGATCTCGTATGGCAGCTGTTTGAGTGTGTGGTCTCTTGGTTGATGGCCGTGGCGGGTAAACCACAGTAACTGATGAATGATGGTTACACAGCTGTGGCCTTAATCAAATCAATTGAACCATGTGAGTTTTATGATTTCAAGGCTCTGTTTTAAATGTTAATAAATTACGTTGTGGAGAGGATTTTTCTGGGAAGACGAGCAGTATAAAGTTATAGTTCTTGTGCTTCTCTCCATTCTAAGCAACCTAGTTTGCCTTCCAAGGACATGTTAAAACAATGAGAGAGACAAAAAAACAGATACGTGACCCCTAAAGCGACCCGGCCCCATCATTCTCCCACTCTCCCAAACCCACTTGTCTGGTATCACTACCGTGCTGGCCGTTGTCATGGCAACCACATGCACGGATCAGGTGGACCAGAAGGGGTATCAAGGCAGAGGCATCCACAGCTGCACCTAACAGGGGACTGTGCTCTCCACTTGGCTCCACTTAACCTGCCCACCAGCAGGCATTAGCACCACCCTGAGATCCACTGTGGTGCGCCAACACACTGAGCCAAGCGGCTGGCTCAGAGTGAACAGAGGTGACCCTTCAGGCCAGCTTCTCATAAACAAAACCATGGAAAATCAAGTCACTTCCAGTAGGGACCTGGATGTCATGGAGTTAGTTATTGTTCACGTTTCGTTGTTTTTCACAATCATTATAGTATTTGTGTTCATGCTACATACACACTGGTTTCTTGTTTCCCTGGAGGTCCGAGGATGAGTTCCAAGTGGGTCAGTTTACGTGTTGCAGCCCTTCAGTCCAGAGACCTGGGTAAAAAAGCTGTCCGTCAGCTCCGGAAACACTGGATTCTGCTGAGGGATTATCTCATGATACGAAGGGCATGGTTACACAATCTCCATTAAGAACGGCTGGGTTTCATCCACTGGCCAGGAAATGATTAATACCAGTGCCTGCCATTTCACTATATGGTAATACTGTAGAGTAGTTATGATTTTGCAAACGACAGTGATTATTTTGTCACCTCCTAACCCTCCGTTCCCTCACTTGCCTGCGATTGGATAAAGAGTAGGAAGAGAAGGTCTTGGAATTGTGATGGAGAAGGAAACAGGAAGTAGTGCACTGACCCACTTTATTATCAATGTTTACACTGCCCTTTTTCATTCAATATGCAAAATCTGATATTTTAAGCTTTGATTTCTGATTTGCATTTTGACTAAGACTAAAGGAGCGCCTGCTAGCAGGGTATTGGTATACCTATAGCCAGACCAGTAATGGGTACAATTTGCCAAAGCTAAAGGTCTTCACCTGCTGAACTTCCACCAGCTTCCTAACTTACTCTGTTAATGATCTGATAGTTCATTCTATTAACTTAATGAGTGACTGTGAGTAACGGTCTAACTAATGGTAACATGATCTCGTTGCCACTTTGCGCAGTCATCGCTAGCGCCCAACCCAAGTCTGCATCAGTGATGCAACAGACGTACAATCTACCCCCATATATCGTCAGAAGTGTATCATCAGTTGTGGGGAGAAGTATTGCAAAAGATGAAGCACTACTATTTGCTATATGATTTCCCATTTACGTTGCATAAGAATTGGAGTCATTTCCGCTGGTGTTGCTTGTCCGTGCAAGAAACACCATGAGTGTTTTGTCCGGGGTGGTCTGTCCTAATGAGGCACACTGGTGAGAACCAGGTTGGGTTGCAGGATTACCCTGTAGCCATGTTCTCTGTAACCATGAAAACAATAGAATAGTAACAAATTGCTCAAAAATCCCAGGTTCATACTCGTTTTTGACTCATCGAAACCCACACGTGTTTCTTTGTCAAAAGAAGAGAGAGAGAGAGAGAGAGGTCTCACAGGGGAAAGACACAAAGAAGAGCAGAGTCGGTGGCTTTTACATTGGCTGTTCATAAGATAACCAAGCCAACACCCTGAGTTGGTAAAACACTATGGCTGGCTGTGGGTCTGCATTGGAGTTTAGGACAGCGCTGATGTTATGCAATGACATACACACACTTACCAAATCCCTTGACTGGGAGGGGCACGGGAGGCACAGGAAGAGCTGTGTAATGTGAAAGGAATGCCTGTTCGGGTAATAAACAGGTCATGGATTATTGCTAGAGCACAAATTAAAATGATGAGTCTATGAGTGACAGTCTCGCTCAGCACTGAGAACAGTAACAGTGTGTTGTATGTTTGCTATCAACTGCCATCAACTTAAAACAGTGGAAGACTTACACATTGAACACTGTCCAAAAACACAATCTCAAGAGCAGAGTTATTCCCACAGAATTGGGTATTTTGTGTGTTTCAGGTACAAATATCGGGTTCAACTACCCAGTTTTCTGTACTTGCTGCCCTTATATGGATTTTCTCCGTTACAGTAGTGAGAGCATTGTGGGAGGCACAGAAACTGAGTTTTCTCGACCAAGTTGCTTTGAGAGAATGAAGCAGACACTCGCATCTCTCTAGTTGTTAATCGAGTTGTGAGGCTGTGAATCCTCAGAGCAATGCCTCCTTTAGTTCTTGATGACAACTTGATCCGAAAGAGAATGAGTACTTGGTAGGAAGACAAAATGTTCTTCTAGAGTGTATATAGAAAAATATTGATTAATTTGATGTTTATAGTGCGCTAAGATAATTCCTGAAGATATTTGAATGCACAGCTGGATGTTGTATAAGAGTATGGGCTTCAGATTCATGTAATAATATACATGCCTGAACACGAGTGGCTGCTTTCAGACAGGATATATGATGCACACACACATACACACACACATGCACTTGGCTCAGCATCTTATCACATGGTGGCATCACAACCAGAGCTCTTATCAAAGGTGCCGGGTTCAGGGTTACGGTACTGCGTTGCCCTGGTAAACACATGTAGCTGAAGACATAATATGTTCTTGTTGTCACAGTGGCAGTTATACAACATCGGCAGGAGCCTTCTTATTTGTTAGAGTGCACGTTAACCAATGGAAGGCTCACAAGCTAGTATTACCTGACAGACAGAACATGCTAACGCTAATGTACTCTTCTGACAATGCTCAAGTGATAACTACAGAGAATTAATACAGTATGTAATGTAATATATCAATATAGTGTGTGTGTTTGTACTTGTGTGGGTGGAAGAGGGGCTTGTTTGATATCATGTGGTTTTATAATTAAGTGCATTATGGGTAGGCTAGATGGGATGTGATAGCCATCATTTAACGTAAATGCATCTAAAGTAATTACCCAGAAGGCAAGGCAGAGTTGCCATTACTGATGACACTGCATTGGCACAGTGAATGGATGAAGGCTTTGTTTAACGGCGTTGATAGATAGCAGAGGCCTTAACATTTGTACTAAAATGACACAATTTTTGGGACATGTTTGCTTGTTGTTGGACGTATTCTTGGCAGAAACTCGTGGTGGAACAAACTGTACTCCCTCCCCAAATACAAACATTTAGTTTTAGGTGCATTTTTGAAGATGAACAAGGACATGATGGAAGAGCAGAGTTTCATTCAGGCTCTGCCATTGTAGGAGAAAGCAACAAAGGGCCGAGGGCTGTGGTGATAGGCCCCGCAGACGTCAGAGGACCTTGGAGCGCTCAGTCCTGCTTCCTGTTGTTCTCTTAGGAAAAGCCTGAGCGAGGTGACAAGTCTCTGAGGGGCAACAAGCAAATTACCATTTCCCATTGATTTGTCCTCTCCTTAGCCTCCTCGCTAACTGAACAAAACTGACAGATGCAGCTTCAAAAGAAGCGCGCCCGCCTGACTTTATTTTTTAAACGGCTGCTCTCCATTCTTTACCACTGTCTTTACACCTGTTGTGGGTTCAGATGGTACGCAGGTTAGCAGCTTTGCACACGTTGCATTATTGATGCTAGCGCCACTCATGCATCACTGGGTGTCGTGTTTTTCACACATTCTCAAAGCACTTTTCCTCCTGTGCATCAACTGTTATTAACCCACTGCATCCTGGTCTTATTACGAGACAGTGCACTATACAAGGCAAGCCAGCACGTTTTGGTGGAGGAGGAGAAGAGTGCTATAGGTCAGATTCACCCAAGAGACCTAGATTATTTACTCTCGATGGAGACTAAGTCTATGGGCTCAGATAATGGCATGAGTGCTTTGCAGATTAGAGGTAGGCGCCCAGTTGTTTAGATGGCAGAGTTATGTAAGAAGCATCCTCCACTGGGACTATGCTATGCTACCCATCATTCCTGGGTAGAGAGCAGGCATCTTCGGGTCAGGAGGCAAACGATCACCGTGGCCCTTGAGTTTTTCGATCCACAATTTCTTTGGCCACCGGACCAAGAAAGCGCCAAGCCGACTCTGTGAGTCATTGGAATCCCACCGCTGGGTTTGATGAGTGGGGGAGGGGGAGGGGGAGTGTGGCAGAGGAGGGATTGTGTCTGGAAGAGTTAAGCCAGGTTAATGGTGGCTTAACGCAATGATGGAATGAGCGCTCACATTAGTTAGCGTGCAAAAGCTTTTCATTAGCAGATGCCTTTTTTCTTGTTGGTACAGCTCTTCTCTCACCTGGGCAGTTGTTGTTGAGTGTGGAGGTTATTTTCAGGAAGCCTATATGAGATTATGTGTCAGGGAAGTGCTATGAGGTTGTTTTGACAATTGCTTTTTGTAAGGGGATTGCAAATGATGTTCCATCCTGACCTCTTCTAAGAAGTTTGCACAAAGTGTAAATCACAAGGTTTGTGTAATAGGTCTAGTGTTTCCTGTGATAATCCTTCATACAATCTTGATTAGATATTAATATAACACCTCTCACCAGACAATATTAAAATGTTATCGTCTTTAAGCCTAGCATGGCCATCGACAGAAGGTATTCTTCCATCGTTGACAGAGGAGATAACGGTTTATCGTTGAGACCGTTGCAACAAAAAAACACACAATGCCTAGAATATTTGCATGTTCTTGTAATGGAGGAACTTGTGAATCCCTGCTTCAAGTCAAGTAGCAGTCAGGTTGTTAAAGATGCTGTTCTCTCAATGCTCCCTTCTGTGTACTTGGTTTGAGGCTTTGTGGTCCGTCTGTGTGTAAGTCGTTTGTCATTTGGTCGATTTGGAACTGTGTGGTTCAGTCTGGGATGGAAGGAGGGGTGTTGCCATGGTTTGACTCTGTCAGGCGGCGGCAGGTTGTTTCTGCTGTGCGGCGTCTCGACGTCCCTGTGTCATATTGTCGGGGCTGTGGCGTGGCACCTTGAGGCTGATGGCCGCAGGGTGTCAGTGACAGGGCCTCAGGCATAATTCATGACCTGTGGGGAGATTAGTCGCTCCTAATGAGAGACGTGCCGCTTCCGCTCTGCAGCCTGCGGGTTCCATTTCCTGCTGTTGTCACTCTCACCGGAGCTGCACGCTCCATGCAAACTGCACCCCAACCAGTTTCCTGTTCATTCTCATCCTTGATGATCCACTGATCTTGCTATATGCACGATAAGGCTTTAGCTGCTAAATGAATGAATGTACATGTCGGACTCAATGCACACTCTTAATAATTCTGAAGTTCAATTTCAGTTGGTCTCGTAGATAGGTTTTTACTATTTCCCCTACTGGTTATATATATATATATGTATGAGTTAAATAGTACTGCAACCTATTTCCAATTTGTTTTTACATTGAACTCTTGTCTACCCTCCCCCACCCCTCCTTTCAGTTCCCAGAGTGTGGCTTCTTCGGCATGTATGACAAGATCCTGCTCTTCCGCCATGACCTGAACTCCGACAACATCCTCCAGCGCCTCATGTCAGCGGAGGACATCCACGAGGGCGACCTGATTGAGGTGGTCCTCTCTGGTGAGTGGTGTTCAGACGTATTGGTAGACACTTTGCGTCATTCCACAAAGCCAGCAACTCAACAAGAAAGCGGACGAAAGACCTCGGAATAAAATAAATCTAATGTAGTGATGTTAGGTTATGTTAGATGTCATCATGCCTAAGACTTTTACATCATACTCTATTCATGAAAAAGTCAATAAACATTGTTGGCACCCTAGTCATTGTTTTTGCAGCAGTGTAGCCCAATGTTATTAAGGTTCTGAAGCATTGGCACAGTCTGACTTCAGGGGCAGTTTCTGGTCTAATATAATGGTGGCTTATATAAGGGTAGTGTGAGACACAGTAACCCCCCATTACACTCCTGAGGGCTGCTCTTTGAATCCTTCTGGCCTTCCTGTACCACCACTTTGTATTCACAGTGACACCCTGAACAGGCCATGTATAGTATTTTTGGTGAGATTCTCATTTCCTCTTGCAGTGTCTTTTGGCCCCAAGGCCTGAAAGGTTTAGGTGTGAAACCCAACCAACCCCCCTGAACATCTGTGCACCCAGAGTCTTTTAGAACAGGATTCCACATGCCAGACGTTAAACATAGAGCCTGACCGCACAAGACTCAGCCCCAGGGCCACTTCCTCCCGGGGGGGGGGGGGGGGGTTTGGTGTAGGGCCCCACAGAGCTGGAGAGGTAGGAAGTCAGTTCATCCTCACCAGCAGGCGCCTGTTGCTCTTGGGGTTGGAAGCCATGTTTCTTATCCGTGCCAGCACAGACAGACAGACAGACAGACAGACAAGCAGACAGACAGGCTGTGTTCCTCTTCCACACTCCTCCGATCCCCCTCACCTTCTGCTGACATCTCTGCTCCAGGTTCGCTGGAGTGTATTCGATGTGTGTTGAGGTCGCATCACTCAGCAGGTGGCCAAGTCTGATCTCTCGTGGTTTTCATCTCAAACTTACCAGTGTTTGTCATTTATTACAGTTGGTGATTCGGAGCCTGTGTTTGATATTGGCGACAGTGAATGAATGTGACTGTTGCACATGTTTCCTCACACGGTCCCCTTCTTCAGCCACCAAAGTTCTTAAACACACCCTTCTAGAGTCTTCTAGTGCATGCTACAACTCCAGTTTATATCATAGATGGCGCTTATTGTTAGGTATGGTGTCACAAGGGTCAATCAGCACAAACCTTGTGCACTACATCAGTTTTCATTGTTGATGAGTAGACACTAAAATACACTGAGTACACCGTTTATATTTACATGCATTAACAAATAATGGATCACATCTCAGCGCTGAAGATAAGTGATCAGTTGTGTATTTTTCCATCACTGGGTTTCTCTTACTGAGGCAAGACACACTCCTCTCTACCAAAGGAAAGGTCCCCCATCCCAAATTCTGTCTTGTGTACACTTTGGGAATGTGGTTGCTACGGTGCTGTTTTCCATTTCAATCGCTAGGTTCAGGAGATGTCCTTCATGTTGGTGTTTTGTAAATAAAAGAGACGATCCTCATGGGAACTAACTTTATTAATCTCGGAGATGGAGAAAAATTCACCAAAATCGGACATGAAGTGAAAGGATGGGCACAGAGTAAAACAGTTGAGAGATGACACAAAAGGACTTGGCGCCAGCAGGGACATATCAAACATGGACTTGGCGAGCGTGAGTTTTGTGTGCAGGAAGGAGAGGAAAGGCTGGTCATCAGTCAAGTATCACTCATCAGTTACCAGCTCCAAATATATCTACATTCACATGACTCACCGCTGTCCACTACTATCTGCGTCATGTCAACTACAGGGAGCGTCACGGTGACAACCTTATTTCAGAATGAACATCTAGCAACAAGATCAAACACCGGCCCACACAGTACACAGTAGTCCCTCTGACTAACGACATTGCTATTAGTATAATTAGAGATCCGGGCCACAAATAGAACTCTTGATATAAAAACATGGTCCATGGTAACACACGATTTAAGGAAGTGCCATTGGCATTTCCATGGTTTGATGGGAATTCTTTTTCGTTTAGCATTTCACTTTACGTTTTAGGCCTTTTAATGACTTGGTCGTGACTCATCTCAGAGATGGCTTTTGCTGTCAGACCTGATAATTTGTGTCCTTGAATGTGCGTTTATTTAAATATAATGATTCTCAACTGCACTTCTCCCATGCCAGTAGATCAATTATGTTTCCATTAGTGTTTTTCTTTCCTTTTTTCGTAAAGTGTGTGTGTGTGTGTGTTCCAGCTCTCGCTACCGTCGAGGACTTTCAGATCCGTCCACATGCCTTGTACGTGCACTCCTACAAGGCTCCGGCCTTCTGTGACGACTGTGGGGAGATGCTGTGGGGCCTGGTCCGGCAGGGTCTGAAATGTGACGGTAAGTCTGGACCTTTTACACCCACCCCGGGCCCTCGGCTGGGCCTCTCCGACAATGGCCCACTCTTACACTCACACTTGTGAGGCTTCCCTCAAATCAAGGTCCAGGCTTCTACATGGCCTGAATGAAAGTGAATGCCACAAGATCTCTGGGTGGTCTGTCTGGTGTCATGGTGTCCTGATCTCAGCCTCTGAGTGGATCTTACTGTAGTGAGATGTGGTGTTAAGGCTTTGTGGGGCACGCTAACTACAGCCAATCACAAGGGTTGAAATGCTTTGGTTTCTGTCGCCACAATTGCTGGAATTACAAGTCAAGTCAATGCAGGGCTACTCTGTCTGTGACCTGAATCTGTCTCCATCCACTCTCATTGAGCAGACACAGTAGCCAATAGAGACGGACCTACCGCTGGCTTAACTCTGGTTCCTCTATGATGTTCCTTCCCAGGATGTGGGCTAAACTACCACAAACGCTGCGCCTTTAAGATCCCCAACAACTGCAGTGGTGTGAGGAAGAGACGGCTGTCCAACGTGTCCCTCCCTGGAGTCCTGCTGTCAGTCCCCCGGCCAGCCCCCATTGAGCATGTGCCTGTACCCCAGGAAGAGATAGGGGAGAGGGTAGGTCTCTCTCTCTCTCTCTCTTGCTTTCTCTCTCTATCTCTTGCTTTCTCTCTCTATGTCTTGCCTTTTCTCTCTCTCTCTCTCTCTCTCTCTCTCTCTCTCTCTCTCTCTCTCTCTCTCTCTCTCTCTCTCTCTCTTGCTCTCTCTCTCTCTCTCTCTCTCTCTCTCTCTCTCTCTCTCTCTCTCTCTTGCTCTCTCTCTCTTGCTCTCTCTCTTTCTCTCTCTGTCTGTGTGTGTGTACTGTTGGACTGTAACCCTGCTGGACTACCCCTTACTGTTGGTTGTCCTCCTGTGTTATGAGATTGAAGTTGTATAGAAAATAACATATATTTGTACAGAGCATCTATGTAACCATGTAACCCCCCCCCCCCCCCCCCCCAAAAAAAAAAAAAAAAAAAAAAAAGCTATTTCAAATGTCTCCCACACTATTACATTTATATGTACCCAGAAACATGCAGACGCACACATACAGACACGTGTGCATGCACTAATGCTTTTGCACAAAAGCATGCACACACACACACACATTCCATGTACAGGCAGGCACACAAACGAGACTCACTCAGGAGCAATGGCTTGAGGCAAACCAATGGTTTTTCCATCCAGTCTGGCCAATTAATAATTGGGATCCTGAGAAGTGTGTATACACTCTGTATACATCCCAAACCTAAAGTCCTTTTCACTGCAGAAACCCTGCTCTTAAGTGAACCCTTTTTTTCTCTGTGCCTCTCCATTATACCTCACACAGTATTGAACCCTCTAGACATACAAAGGATAACATTTGAACAGTAAAGACAACTTAATAATGCTTTGTTCTTCTGCCCCTAGTGGTTAAACAATGCTCCCATTGATTAGCTGTCCTTGCTGTTCATGTTTTTTCAGGTCTAAAAATATGAATGTGAGCTTTTGTTCTAGTCAGTGAACAGTGCTGTTTCGTGTGTTTTTCAAGATGCTGCACAGTCAGGCGAGCTGGATGACATAGCTGCCTGAAACAAAGCCTTTTCACAAACTCCGCTCACCATCACCGAATCAAATCGTTACTTTTGTGTTTGTGTACACCAAGGTCACTCCTTCAGAGTAGCGCTGCACATTTGCTACTTTTTATGCTGTTGTGCAACCTATACTTTCTTAAGAAGTCGTGACTGATATCCTGACAGAATGAATTAAAATGTACTCGGAGAAAAGCTAGGTTGAACCTTTCAGAAGATTTTTTCACACACACTGCGAGCTACCAGTTTGATTTCTGTCATGGACCTTTCTCCGTGCGATGGTTTTCTAATCTGTTTCCTCCACTTTCATCTGTTGTTCGTTCCATGTACCCCACTCCATTCCGCCCCTCCCTCCTTCTCTTTCTTTTTCTTCCTCCTGCTCTCTCGCTGACCTGCTCTCCTCAACAGCGCCCTCTCCTGGGGGCTGGGAAGCATAACTCCTTGTTGAGTGGCAGGCCCATTTGGATGGAGAAGATGGTGCTGGGTAGAGTCAAGGTGCCCCACACGTTCTCGGTCCACACCTACACCCGGCCCACCATCTGCCAGTACTGCAAACGCCTGCTCAAGGGCCTGTTCCGTCAGGGCATGCAGTGCAAGGGTGAGGGACTCCACCCAGGGAGAGATAAAAGTTCATGAGGATCGAACAAAACGCATGTATGTAATCCATTTAAAAAACATTAAATGAAAAAACGTTTTGTTTTGTCAGATTGCAAATTCAACTGCCATAAAAGATGTGCTGCCAAAATACCAAGAGATTGCCTTGGAGAGGTTGTCTTCAATGGAGGTAAGGACGTTTCACTGTTGGCTCAGTGTGTGTGATGTATCCATGACACGTGGCTGAGCAGAGGAATGACTCCTCATGCAGTACACAGTGGACTCTATCCTCTTCCTTTTTCCTCCACCTCCTCCTGCCCGCCCTCCAGAGCCAGCCAGCCCGGGCCCAGACTCAGAGGCCACCATGGAGGTGGACAACAGTGATGTGAACAGCGAGGGCAGCCAGAGCATGGAAGACCCTGAGGAGCCCTCCACCCCGGACGACAAGATCTTCTACATTGAGGGGTCCTGTCTGGATGGCGAGAAGGACGAGGAGACGGTCAAGGCTATTAGGTAGCGCTGGTCTAATGCTCATTTTATCTGCTTTGGACGCTGGTAGGGTCAGATTCTGAGGGTCTCAGAATCTGACCTGAATACTCTCTGCTGTTATGTGTATGAAAAGTTACCCCGCCTACAACAAGCTCAGTGTATGAACAAAGGATAACTTATGTTCGTAAATAAAACAAATGAATATGTTGTGTATAGATAGACATTTGAATATATGGTGTGTGTGTGTGTGTGTAGCCCCTGCACCAGTAGTAACATTCCCCTGATGCGTGTGGTCCAGTCCATCAAACACACCAAAAGGAAGAGCTCCACCATGGTCAAGGAGGGCTGGATGGTCCACTACACCAGCAGAGACAACCTGGTGAGATATCCTCCACGTCTAGACCATGTTCTGAGTGGTTCCTTAGAGGTCCTGCTGTCTGGGAGAAGAACTGGAGAAGCTAAAAGGAAACTTTGTTTAAAAGGTTCCAGTCAGAACCTGTTTGGATCAGACAGAGCCCATTTGCATACCAATCAGAATTGAGCTTCCAAAGAACCATGTCGATGGTGCATTTTGTCCCCTGAACAGCTTCTGCCTGGAAAGTTCTTTTTATTTTTGTGACTGTTTTTCTAGGAATGTGTTGCTGTTGAAATGTTAAGGTCTTGAGTAATAAAACTGGTTTCATTTTTCAGAGGAAGAGGCACTACTGGAGGTTAGACAGCAAGTGTCTGACCATGTTTCAGAACGAAAGTGCGGCCAAGTATTACAAGGTAAGACGTTGGTTGCCGAGGTCTCCCGTTACACGTCCTCATCCAAGGAAAGCAATTAGTGAGATAAGGATGGAGAATACTTCAGGAAGTGTAGAAGTTGATTCTCCACTTTGTGTAAGGCCCAGTGTTTTCACCACAAGCCAGGCCCCGCTTAATGTTGCCTGTGACCCATAGTATACATGCCGAATTTCACATATCCTTTGAAGCTCAAAGCAGGAGAGAGCGGAGAGTCTGAGAGACAGTCTGAGTCAGTGAGGTACGGACCTGTGGTTTGGGGGTGTGTGTGGGGGGGGGGGGGGGTGGGGGCTTCCCTGCGGTGTGTTTGGCTGGTTTTGTTTGTCTGGCTGGCAGCCAGTACTCGTGCCTGGATTGGGGGGGAGGGGGCATAGCCACGTCCTGCCTTTTAAATCGGGGGGTGGCTTCCCCCCCGACGAGCCCCCCTGTCATGTGGTTCGCTCTGCAAAACCACAGGATTCATCTGATACTGGCGACAGAGGCGTGCGGCGGCCGGACGGAGCGGGAGCCCATTGGCTGGCCGGGGTTCTCTCGCTTTCATATGCTTTTCCTCCTGGTGGGTGTGTTGGCCCGCTCCACTGACAGAGGGGAGGAAGGCGGAATTTTAGAAGTGGACTTGAAAAGCTCCCGCTCACTTCATTTCTCAGACTGTCAGGGAGTGGAGGGAGTGGAAAGAGGCCTTTTAGATGAGAGGAGAGACGAGAAAGAGGTGCAGCTGAGAGACTAGCCGGGACCATTAGACACAACCTGGTTCCATAGGTTTGTTTATTTATGGAGAAATCGGGAATCTAAAGAAATCTGATCTTTTGAGAGCTGATTGGATTACTCTAGATCTCACATGCTGTTTTATTGGCTCAACATCCACTGTGACCCACGGTGACCTCTGACCCAACCTCCATCTACAGGAGATCCCCCTGTCAGAGATCCTCCAGGTGGAGCAGGCACGGGACTTCAAGAGCCTGGCCCAAGGCAGTAATCCCCATTACTTTGAGGTCATCACAGCCACAATGGTGTACTATGTAGGGGAGAATAATGGAGGCCACTACCACAACCCCGTGCTGGCAGCCTCTGGTGTGGGCCTGGAGGTGGCCCAGAGCTGGGAAAAGGCCATCCGGCAGGCCCTGATGCCCGTCACCCCCCAGCCCAGTGTCTGTACTGGTCCAGGACAGGGAAAGGACCACAGTGAGTAGCTAAAACGTTGTTAGCATGACTGAAATCGAATTGGCTTTAGGCAGACATCAAAATGTAAAATCTATGATAAATGGACATCTACAATGTGCAGTAATATTGAGGAGTGCTTATGTGAACGATGTGTTTGTTGAGAAGGGGAACATATTTGTTTGAACTCAGAGAGAGATTGCTTTGTGCTCTCCAGCTAGCATAGTGTGGAACGGCCCGTAAATGAAATGGGGACATTTTAAGTAGATTTAGGGATTTTCAGGGATTTTCTGGTCCAGCTCCTTTTGATTTCTCTTAGACAGAAGTGGCCGCTGATGTAAAAAAATCCACATTACTGGATTAAAAGACAGTGACATAAGTGAGCTCAAGTCAGTGAATCCCTAGTGACACAATACTAAGTACAAATAAATAAATAAGATGGTAAAACCCCCTTTACCCAGGTATATTTAGATGTAAATTAATGGGCTGAGGGAAGAGTTGGATGGGGCCAAACTCCAGAAATACTTCGATACTGACATGGTAACAACCTGTAGAGGCTAGCAACACAGGCCCCACTGCCTCCAAGAGTCCATCTGAACTTTAGCACCTCATTGGTGAGATTTATTTGTTGTATTTCTCAGAGCACACATTGTCCATGGCTGTATTATGTTGTATTGATAATGTTACATAAGCCTACTCTCTCTAGTGAATGGCCCGGTTAAATGGTATCTGGTGCCCCAGTTCCAGTACCAGACATTTGGTATGGATCACTGGCACTGACCCAAATGTCCTTAACCCTTGTTCACAATCAATTGCTGCAGGGAAATGTACTGAAAAGGCTGGGCTTTACGTCCACTTTGTTTAAGCTTGAGGGATTTTTTTGTAGAATAGTAAACTGGACTATATATTCAGGGTTTGCCTTCAATTAAAATATGATCCTTGATGATTCCGTTGTCATATTTTTTCTCTTGTGTCTACAGAGGACCTCTCTCTCAGCATATCTGTGTCTAACTCCCAGATTAAAGAGAATGTGGTAAGTTTACAAAGCCTAACCAATAGTCAGTGTAGTCAGTATGAGGGCAAAGTAGTATCGCTCATGAATGAAGGTCTAAAGAAGAGTTATGTTTTCTGTGTGTTATCCTCCTCTTGTAGGATATCAGTTCTGTCTACCAGATCTTTGCTGATGAGGTCCTGGGTTCAGGGCAGTTTGGGATTGTATATGGAGGTAAGACTAGCCTTTTCTCCTCCTCTTCCAGCCAGGCGGCTGGTTCTCTGCATGTCCACAGTTTCCTTTCTTTCTAGTGGCTTCCACAGGGAGGGGAGCACGGCTTGTTTTTCTTTCTATGCTATGCAAATAAACTTTTATTGGCGGAATTCCTTGCTGTCTGTCTGTTCTATAGTTTCAGACAGTGGAGGAAAAACACCAGCAGTTAAATTGTCGCAGTCTGCGATGAATTGTATGAACGTTTCACTGGTTCCTTATGAATCTTGTCCTGTCTCGTTTGTAGGTAAACACAGAAAGACTGGGAGAGATGTGGCAATCAAAATCATTGACAAGATGCGGTTCCCCACCAAGCAAGAGAGCCAGCTGAGGAATGAGGTGGCCATTCTCCAGGTAGGAGGAGGAGAGCATAATAGCACAGCAGTCCTGCAGCAAATGCTTTTTTCAAATAAGTTAAATGATCTGAGCTTGATAGATATGTCTTGGCATAGTCGAACCAATGGACTCGCTCCAACAAAGTCCAATTTTGAGACTGAAGGCAGAGTCCAGCAAACTATTTGGCCCCAGAATATGGACTAGGACATTGACTTATACGTTTCAAATTCAGATCTAAGGACAGGATAGAACAGCCCATGAGCCTACTGTACAGTGTGCTATTTTACTTAATGAAGGCCAGAACTCCCAGAGTTTCATGCGTTTTGGTCTTCCTGTCAGAACCTCCACCATCCTGGGATCGTGAACCTGGAGTGCATGTTCGAGACCCCCGAGAGGGTGTTTGTCGTCATGGAGAAGCTTCACGGTGACATGTTGGAGATGATCTTGTCCAGTGAGAAGAGTCGCCTCCCCGAGCGTCTGACCAAGTTCCTGGTCACCCAGGTCAGCCCTGCTGCCTCAGAGCGGGAGCAGCACCTTCTACCACTGAGAAAGAACCCATACAGCCTCCTTGGGAACTGAGAGTGAGCCTCTTTGTGTGTGTGTGTGTGTGTTTGTGTGTACAGATCCTGGTGGCTCTGAGGCACCTCCATTTCAAGAACATCGTCCACTGCGACCTGAAGCCTGAGAACGTGCTCCTGGCTTCGGCAGAACCCTTTCCTCAGGTGAGCTCTTTAGACTTCCAGTACACTCAAACCTGGGGGGGGGGGCTGGAATGACTCCAAAGGACTCAACGTGATGTCACTGTTGTACCAGAGAGACGAGAAAAGCTCTGACACCGCCCCGCTGTTTGTTTCCCCGGCCCACAGGTGAAGCTGTGCGACTTTGGCTTTGCCCGTATCATCGGAGAAAAGTCCTTCCGGCGCTCGGTGGTGGGCACGCCGGCGTACCTGGCGCCCGAGGTGCTGCGCAGCAAAGGCTACAACCGCTCGCTGGACATGTGGTCGGTGGGCGTCATCGTGTACGTCAGCCTGAGCGGCACCTTCCCCTTCAACGAGGACGAGGACATCAACGACCAGATCCAGAACGCTGCCTTCATGTACCCTCCAGCACCCTGGAAGGATATCTCTGGGGAAGGTCAGGATGAAGTGTGTGTGTGTGTGTGTGTGTGTGTGTGTGTGTAAGAGAAAGAGAGAGATACAAAGATAGAGTGTGCAGTACAATACATACATCAAGTAAGTTTCCAGTAAGTTTACAGCCAGTGGATAATGGATAATTATCTCGGCTGCCACGTAACTCCTTTTAGACAATACCCATGCTCTTACCCAACCACCATCTAATTGTCCATTTCAACATGGCTGTAGAGTAGACTGTTGATTCAGCCTATTCACAGACAATCTCCAGTGGTGGTAGGAGTTTCAGATTACTCCAGGCCCCTGACTAAACGCACCTCTCAGAACTGTACTGAATCCCCGTGGGCGAGCATAAAGACCACCAACGTGTCTGTTTCCCAGGGTCACTGTGGTTTTAACGGGTGGTCTTGACCTCTCAGAGGGCTCTTTTGAGAAGTCCCTCACCTCAGAAAGAGTTCCAGCCTGTCGTCTCAAATTAGACATGGGGCAGAGCTTCAATGCAGGCTGTGAGCAGTGTGTTCTTTACGGGTCTGCGACGTCAGCGGTCTAGAGAGGAGGATGAGAAGCTGGTTTTGAGAAGCAGTTGGTCGGGTGTTCTTCGATACCCATGCTGATGCAGTCTTGTTTGTCTCCTCTACAGCCACAGATCTGATCAACAACCTGCTGCAGGTGAAGATGAGGAAGCGTTACAGTGTGGACAAGTCTCTCAGTCACCCCTGGCTCCAGGTAAGCCCTCTCAAGCTGCTCTTACGGGGGTTTGACATTGTGTTTGTCGCATGAAGCCTTTCGTGTTTTGGAACGTGCCTTTGAGACTCAGAATCCCCTGTGTCGTCATCTCTACAGGACTATCAGACCTGGCTGGACCTTCGAGAGTTTGAGACTCGCAGGGGCGAGCGCTACATCACGCACGAGAGCGACGACGCGCGCTGGGAGGAGCACGCCGACGAGAGAGGCCTGCACTACCCCAAGCACTTCATCATGGCGCCCAACCTGGATGACATGGAGGAGGACCCCTAGTGGCCTGGAGGAGTGTCCGCTTGCGTTTGAGCTGGAGCCCACACTGGGCACCCACATGCCACATCTGTTAAACTCCCTGTTCCCTGGAGCCTGCCACTGTTTAGACTAACACGGGAGACACACGGACATGCATGTACTGTGCGTGCGATGAGGTGTCACTGTACCACATGGAGCAGACAGGAGCCGCTGCCCAGGTGTCTCTGGTAGCACAGTGATTGACCTGAGAAGGCGAGTGACGAATATTCAGGCGGTTCCGTTTTCTTCAACATTCCAGAGATCTCACGTGGCTTTTTCTCCGTCTCCACTGACTGCCTTTCTCTACAAGCCATATTCGACACGTCTGACATACGTGTGTTTTGGGATAACCCTTCAACAGAAATAAACTTCTGCACCGCCATTCAATCCAGGGAAGGGCTAGCCTATGTTTTTGGACCATTCCAAAAGACGTTGAAGCTTTCAAGCTCCTATTTTTCTAACGTTTGTATCATGCGTATTTTAAATCTTCTCACTTTCATTACTACATTTACCTCGAGAGTGCTATTTTTTAAAACATTCATTTCAAAAGTTTCATGAAATGCTATTGAACTGGAACACTTACTACATCCGAAATATGCTAATGTTTTGAATATAGTGAATATATATTTCTTTCTTTTTGGGTGATGTTTTTGCACTATTGGTTTACTCCTTGAATCGTTGGCTTTTTTGGCCATGAATGAAGAAAAGTTGGGAATCAGCAGCTGCTACACACAGTCTTAAATATCTCACTTTAGAAAATGCCTGAGAAAAAAGTGTTGTGGTGAGATTTAAACCTGAGAAAGAATATTTACTGTTGTCATTCTGTCCTTTTTAGAAGTAAGAACATTTTCATCCAAATGGCCTTAGGTTAGCACTAAAGTTTCCAAAAACATTTGAAAACTGTCTGGAATCCTATATGAAGGTAATGATTTTATGCTCTCCATAAAAGCCATAAAATACTTTTTTTTTCATATTTTGTTTTCGTTTTTTCGACTTTTCCAAGCATCCCATTTGTTGTCATGCATCTTTTTTTTTTAAGATATATTTTTGCCCTTTTTCTTGGCTTTGTCAGACAGACAGTTGAGTGACAGGATATGTGGGGGAGAGAGAAGGGAAGACGTGCAGAAATGGCCTGAGCCGTATTCGAACCCGGGCCCCCGTCAGGGCTATGTCCCATATGGTTTTCACCCTACCCAGTGAGCTTACAGGGAGCCCAACTCATGTAATCTTCTAAACTCTGCCTTAATCCCCCCCCCCCCCCCCTCTCCCGCTTTGTTTGATTGCATCACATGGACTCTTTTGTTACAGTGTAAAAACGATGGTGCTGCATGTGGAGAACTGAATTGAGTTCAAGGCCAGGTTCTCCATGGCCGTGAGCGACTAGGCAGAGATGGCACACTCCAAACCAAGGATAGCAGCACATGGCTACAGCATTCTATATTCAATAGAATGCTGTGTTTGTGATACAGATATGTGAGATGTACTATGTTACACCGTGTCAAAGAAGACAATGAGAGTTGTTAGTTTGCTGTGAGAGGTGGATGCAGCCTGTTATGCCTTTCAAACAGTGTGGTGGTGTGTTGCTATGTGGGTCCTCAAACTCAGAAAATATCAATATTTTTTGGGGACTGGTCATCCAGTCAAGATGTGGTATGCCCTCCCTCTCGCCTTCTCTATTTTGGTATGAAGATATTTTCGATTTTCAATGTTACTGACTTGGACTGTGAATCAGTTAGGTATGAATTTTGCCATAGTGTAAGTGTATATGTCTAGTAGGCTATACAAAGCACGTTTGTGTGGGTGATGAGGTAATCCTGAGAATCATTTTAAGTCTGCTTCTGCCACTGGATTGGCAGAAGTTATGTTTTCTGTATTTTAGGATTGACATATCTAATAAACCTGTCTCTTAATGCGTAGTACTTTATTTGTTTTGTTCAATGTCAGTCTTTGATAACCGGTATGAAGACATGAGATGCAATGAATTCCTTATGTTCACAGAGCTTTGCCGGCTGTCTACCTAATTTAATTAGTAAACTGAGGGGGAAGACAACTTGGGGAGAACCGACTTCAATCGTAGCTATGTAATTTGGTCAATTAAACCCAAATTTCACCAAGTGCCAGTGGAGCCTGTTAAAAGTCATTGTGCCACATGCTAGCCCAACAGAGCAGTTTGTGGGGAAGAAAATGGCTAACTACTGCTGTGTAATGACAGCACCACATGTTCAAGGCCAAGTCCCAAAAACAGACAGCCAAACTATCCACAAGTTTAAGCAGGAAAAAACTATTCTCTTTTCGTAGACACGTGGAGTGGAAAATGAACACGGCAACAAACAATACACTGTCCAAACATTTAGCTCTTGATCGAATTAACACGTTCCAAAGAAAGAAAAATACTTAGAATGTTCATTTAACCCGAGACAAAGGGCGTTTTAAGACACATGCATGGACATTTTGTAATGATCTTTAATGATCCGTCTTAAACATGATAGCTCTACATTAGCACCCCTTCGTCCGACTGCTAGTTATTTGGGCTCTGGTAATCGCCCTGTGTAATAGTATCTTTTAATTGCGACTGGAGCAACGAAGGAGCGCCTGGCAGAGGAAAGTAGAGGATGGCTGTTCCCCTTCTTCCACACACTGCATCAAATGACTTCAAGATGTGGAGACAGTTCACCATGTGTACAGATGACTGATCTCAGCCTATGGGAGCGCATAAAACAGGTCCACTGCTTAGCTCTGAACTCTGTGACCTTGGATGACATCAACTCCTACAGCCTCCAGAAGCCGTCTCCGCCATGCATTGCTGAATGCATGGATTAGGACACACAGGAAAAGAGTATGGCACAGTATCCCCAATCAGGACCTCCCCTCATTCATGCAGCTTATGTTCCACAGGGATCATTCCTCCAGATTAGGGTTTCATGACAACAATCAAGAGACGTGATCCCTCAAAGCATGGATGCAGCTTCTCAGTGCCATCAAGACAGTCAACAGCCTGGGGAGCCTGTGGTCCTGACCCCTCCACCCCCGCCACCCTCAGGAGAAGCGGAGCTCACTGAAGCCAGCCACAGGAAGAGGTGCTGGAGGCTTCTTCTTCTCCACGTCAGGCTGCTCTGGTCTGGTGAGCCGCCTGCGGTCGAGCAGGCTGAAGAACTGGAACCTGTCCCCCATCTTCTTGGGGTTGGTCAGCATGTCGTAGCCCTGGACCAGCTGGGCTCTGGCGGCCGGGTCGGCGCAGTTCCTCAGCAAAACCTGAGGAGAAGTGGAACCGTTAAGGGCAACGCGAACGGCCGAGTTCCAAAGGCATGTTTCATCTGCGGGGTTCATGTGCCCACCTGCAGGCGAGTGTCGATGCCCATGTTCTTCAGGAAGTTCCTCTGGGAGACGGGGCCCACGCAGGCCACCGTGTCTCCTGCCATCCTCCTCAGGTAGCTGAAGTCCACGTCGGCCGTGAGGTCGGCTGAGCCCGGGGACGCGAGGACGTCATGGAGCTGGTGGCTTCGGAACCCCTGGGCGGAAAGACGGGAAGAGAAAAACAAGATGAAGCAGACTTTCAACTAGCGGGCTTGTTCGAGATGTATTTAAAGTACTACTTTAAATACTTTTTTTTTATCCAACTCGTACACACTTGCAAAACATTCCAGTTCTAAAGTGGCGTTTGGTGAAAAACTCTGTAGTAAACGGTGCGCTGTGTATCAATCGAGTGCTCCACGATGAGGCTTTGTGCGTGTCTGATTCATGTGGGGCACGTCTTGTTCACAGATGTGTCTGTGTGCTTCCCCCGCAATGTGTCTGGGGAGGTGGGGGGTTGTTGGTTTGATCCCCCCCCCCTTGAACACAAACACACACACGCCATTTCATAGTGAGTCCCGGAGCTACACAGCCATGCAGAGCCCACCACGCCTAATGAGTGACAGATGGGGGCGGGTGGGGGGAGGAGTCAAGGGACAGGACCGGAGGGCAGTTGACCCTGGTTTCCGCGTGTCATCAGCAAAGAGGGAACGAGGCATGCCTGCTTCCTCCTCCTATTTCCTTGAGTTATGCAGCTTCTGCTAATCACTTTACCACACACACACACACACTCCTAGGGTCAGACTAGATTCCGGACACTTACTCTGAACGTGTCCATCTTGGTGCCATCGTGCCCATAGTCGGCAATCAGTGCGGCGCCCCCGTCCTCCGCAATCCGATTGGCCAGGCGCTGGATGACGACGCCGGCCTCCGGGCAGACCTCCACGTGCCGCCTCTTCTCATCTGCCTGGGGGGTGAAGGGTGTCAGAGGGGGAGTGTTTACCTTTGTCTGTACATAGGCCAACCTGCAAAGGCCGAGCACACACACACATCATCAATCATACATGACTTGACTTCCAATTCAACTCCACTTAGCACCAGCTCCAAGCCCCCCAAGCAACAAAGCTAAGAGGAGAGGAGGGGCTTGCCAGGGTGGGAAAGTCTGCCACAGCCACGTTTGAAGTCTTTGGGACAGGGGAGTGTGTGTGTGTGTGTGGGGGGGGGGCTTTCTAGAGGCATTAAAGCCTCTATCTACCTCTAATGGAAACCCTATTAGTCCACAGAGTTGACGGCGCAGCAGATAAGATTATGGACGGCTTTTTAACCAGCCGTTCTGGGTCCAGTCTGGGTTTGAGGTTAGCCGAGGCCTGCCTGGAACCTGAGATGTGCAAGCTCGCGCCGAAGCCCCATTAGCCAGGATTGTAAAAGCAGGGGGCTTCACCACGGTTCTTACTCATGATGTAAGCCGCTGGCATAGCGTTCAAAGTGTCTTGCTCTTCCAGAAAAGCCAGATCAAATAGGTTAGTACTGTATATCTAGTGCATAAACAGGGGTAATAAAAGCCAGAAGCTACACAGATGCATAGCACAGAGCAAAGGGTCTGTTGGGAAGCCACTACACAGTACTAATAGTTTAACGAGGACTCAACCGACGAGAGGAACTTTTCTGTTATTCTTTGAAACAGTATCTGAGAACGTTTTAGTTGGATTTAAACACTCTAAATTAGGGAATAAATTGGGCCCTTTAAAAAGCGTCTTTCGTGACCAAAAGTGAACTAGCACTCACTTGTATGAGGGTAGAGGAGGCCAGAGTGGGGCCTGGCACGAGGACGAACCTCAGCTTGTCCGGCTCCTCCGGTACGATATCCACCATCACCTCCCTCCAGCCTTTCTCTGTTCTCTGAGCCAGTCACAGCACACGCTTCAGCACATGGCTCATCATGACTTTGCGAGTTGTCTTTACTCAGTACTCAATCCAACATGCTATTCATCAAAACTGCGGCCAAGCAAATATACCTGAAATTTATGGATGGGTAATGCATCAAAGAACTCGTGAGCGAGGTAGATACTGAACCCTGTTTAAAGGACAGAAAATTGAACCGACCGAAAAATAACAAACAACCATATAGTGTTTTTATCCTGTAACAAACTAGATGACGTGTAAGGCTAGTGCTAGGTATAGAGGCGGTGTGTACCCCTGGGCACGTCCTCCAGCCGGCGGTACCAGGAGATAGGGAGGCCTGTGGTGGTGGTGCCGTGCCGGTACACGGCCTCGTCCTCGCTGGCTGCTGCCTGGGTCCCGCCGCCTGTCAGACACTGGGCCTGGATCTGGCTGAGCCCAGGACTCACCTCCACCAGGTGGACCGAAACTGCTGCCCCGCCTAAGGCTGGCCTCAGCTGACTGAACACCTAGATACACACACACACACACACACACACACAAAGAGGCACACCAGTTGGAGTAGAGAATGAAAAGTACAGTTTCACTGCTAAAAGATAATGCAGGAAAATGGCGCCCTCCGTTGGTCATTAACTGACATGACAGCACCACCTAGAAGGTAAGTACCCTGAGTATGTCACTGGCCAGTGAGCCTCTCCCTGGTCCAAACTCAACCACCTGGAACTGGCTGGGCTTGCCTGCTGCCATCCACTCACTCAAACACCAGACCCCCAGCAGCTACAGGAAGAGTAGAGGCAAACTGTGGTATAAGTAATAGGATGAGTAGTGTGGGTCGGTTGGTCAAGTGTAATGCCTCTTGGTTAAGAAGCCTGCATCTATGTGTTGACATACCTCTCCAAAGATCTGACTAATTTCAGGTGATGTGATAAAATCCCCATCCGATCGTATCATATCATTCCGGACATAATAACCCTGGAAAAAAAGTAGGCTAATATTAGAAAAGTATATCAATGCGAATGTGAATGAGTTGTGTCAGATAAAAGGGTTGGGTGTTTACCGTGACTGGGTTGGTAAGAACCTCCCTCATATACTCTGAAACTGAAATGGGACCCGTGGCTTTGATTTTGGAGGTTAGATGTCGGAGCACTGCATTTCTTGGGACACGTTCCTCTGTTGTTGAACTGCTGGAGCAGGCTCTGCTCTGTGCAACACTCCATCTCACTGTGGCGTTTAGATAGGGGAGGAACAAACACCAAATCTGTCAAATGTATGGCCATGTAGTATAATAACAATACAGGATATACATATAGAATGATATAGGCTAGAATATACAATATACTGAAGTTTGACCTTGATCTCATACCTGATGACAGTGATTGAAAAGGACAGGCAAGTGTTGTGCTTACTTTCTGCAATATTTTGAGTATCCGCATTATATACAATAGGTTCCCTTATTCAGCCTACAAATATGCACTGAACTGCGCGGATACGCTTGAAATGTATGATTCAACTTTAATAAGTTAGCAAACACGAGCTAGCTACGTGCATATGGCTTTCTATCTTTCTAAAAGGTGTATAAGCTCACATGTCACCGCTAGTAATTTATTAACTGTATGCGTTCTGTATACGTAGATGCAGAACATAATTTACGTGTGATACAGCAGTATAGTCTTGCCCAAAACATAATTACGACCCAGGAGCTACGCTATTTCACTACTCGATTATCTTCTGCCTTTTCATTTTAACCACATAAAGAGAGTACTTCCGGGTGACAATTTGTAGAGGTTTTTCAAAAGAAAAGCCCTTGAGTCAGGCAGTCGCTTAACGCTATGCCTTCGTCTCATAAATGTTTAAGACACCCCCACACACTCATAGGGAGTGTAATGTGAATAGAAATGTTTTTTTTCTGCCATTTTCCCATTCTGTCCATTCTCTGTGGGCAGCTATAGGAGGAGTGATCAGTCTCATCAATGTGACCAGGGTCCAAGTTCAAGTGCTCACCTAATGCCTGGTCAGGGATGTGGGCAGGGGAGCAATTGTTCACATGTTTTTATTGGTGTTCTATGTGAGGAAACCATTGTGAGCACAATCAAACTCGAAACAGAAAAAAACCTGTGAGACTGCCCACCTGAACCCCAAACAGCGCCCCAAGCCGGAATCAGAAAATACATTTTTGATGTGATCACAGGTGCCACTGTACCACTGTGCTATTTTAATCTTAATATAGGACAAAGGTATGCAGGTGAAGGCTACTGGGAGAGGAACATGCCCCATAATTGCCTGTGAAAACTAGGATTTAGACACACCAACCAACTATTAAACAATTCCCAATCACGATGACAACTAGGACCAGTCTACCATGTACAGTACTGCTGTGTCTGTTGTTGCATTTCAGTATCAATGTTGATGAGGATTCAACGTTGATTAGGACGCTAATTTTGCCTCTGTGTTGTGCATGGGTTTTTAATATGGAGCTGTAAGTCTACTAAGAGGTCGATAAAAGCACAAGGAACACTTGCAATATGAGACAAAAATAAAACAACCAACGAGTTATACCAACTGATATTACTTGGATTGGCCGATGTTGTGTTCAAAGATGCATTTTAGTAGTCTCTCTTTATTCCTCAACTACCTTGAGCTCAGAGATGCCTCCCCACAGGCCATCTCCTCCAGCTGTCAGAACAGACACCTTGTTCACAGGCTTGTTGCCTGGACATGCACAAAGCCAAGATGTCTGTGGTTTTGCCATTCAGCAGATGATTTTGCAAAAAATAAATAAACGCAGTCCAACCACAGTTGGTAAAAATCTTCAGCTGTGGTTCCACATTAGCGCTGTTGCAGCATCTACTGTCCATCATGTGGTACTGCAGGTCAAATGGCATCATGAAGTCCTCCTTCTTTTATTTATGAAGATATTAGAGAGATGCAAACAAATAACAACAAATGAATGGGACCCATGAACCCAGAGTGAGAAGAAAGAAACCTGGTCTTAGACCCAGTTAGTTTATACTTTGTAAAATAGGAATGTTGGTTTGGTTTCCTGAGATGTTGCTGTTCACTATGTCCTCTGCCCTCTTTCTGTTCCTCTGTACATTCTCACCACATAATATACTTTCTGGAAGAAGGTCAGTGACAGAGTCCCTTTGCAACAAGATGCCTTCTCTCTCTGGCCCATCAGACAGGGTTCTACTGGTGTAGAGCTGGGAGAGGACAGCCAGTCTGTTATACACAATCCAGCTCAGCTGAACATGTCTATGTGGAGGGTGAGTCCATCACCACACAGGTCTCCCTCTCTGTCTTTCTCTCTTTCTGTATTTCACTCTCTCTCTCTTTCTCTCTGTCTTTCTCTCCCTCTCTTTCTCTCCCTCTCTCTCTCTCTCTCTCTCTCTCTCTCTCTCTCTCTCTCTCTCTCTCTCTCTCTCTCTCCCTCTCTCTCTCTCTCTCTCTCTCTCTCTCTCTCTCCCTCTCTCTCTCTCTCTCTCTCCCTCTTTTCTCTGCCTCACAAGGCCCATCTCCATCAGCCTGTCTTAGCATCAGTCCTGACAGTGTTCAGCATCCTGATGGTGAATCTATCTCACTGTACTGTGAGGTGCTGTTCAGTGAGGTGTAAAAAAGTTCCAGGTGTTTAAAGTTAGTTTAATATGCATACAAATAGACAATTTAAAACTGCCATACAAACACACACACACACACACACACACACATATACACACAGAAGTGTCACGTTAGTAGCTGTGCCAGGTCTCCCCTGTTGGTATGCTAATTGGGAATAAATGGCTGATATCAAATTTATAGCAGAGGCAATTAAAGTCAGAACAATGGACAGGTCCACCCTTCTCCCAGTAAGCCCTGACTCTAAGAAGATAACTACATATAGCACTCCAGAAAGCCCCTTCATATGAGTTAAACATTTCCATCACAATGTATTTAAATTAAGTTTAAGTATATTTTTGTTTAGGATCTTCTGTCAGGAGGAAACCTATTGTTATTGTTAGTGATATTTTTAGGATTCCTCTGGTAGGAAGAAACCTATTGTAAATATAGGTGCAAGCAGCAATGGAGGATTCCTCCTCAATATTGCACACTATTTTAAAACTGACATGGTAGAGATATGAAGTAAATGAGAGAGACATGAGGTAAACATGCTACATTTCTCAGGGGGAACAAAGAAGTGTCTGGGACCCATAACGTCAGACTGATGGATTTTCCTGTACTGTGAACATTTCGGAAAATCTACAAAAATCTTGTTCTTATGATCCTTAGCTCCAATAAGCTTGTGGTCCAACATTTGTAGGATACACGTCTCCCTATAGGGTGATAAAGAACATGGAATGAAACACAAAATGGCTGAATGGTAAGCATTTATGTACATTTTCACATGGTCTCAATAACCATGTCTTCGTTAGTCAAATTCCATTTTGAAATATTGACATTACCCGGCTTGAAGATGACATGACACCGGAAAGTTTCACCTTGATACGACAAGAAATGACTGAATTGGAGCTGTGTAAACTTGAGCCAAATCTGAACTAAATCAATTAACTGGCAAGGATGCTGCCTTTGAGGACAGTGATTTGAACACACCTTTTCTCACTCTCTCATCCTCCTGTCTTCAGCCATTTTGATTCTCCCCTCCTCTCCCCCTCTTCTCTGTCCCTCTCTTCTCTTGTTGTCAATGTGTTTATCTGGTTTGGTGAGGTATACAACACTGGAGAACAGAATTAATGAGCCTCAGTGAAAATAAATGGAATCTAGCTCAACATGCTCCCTCCCTTTCTCCCTTTCTCCATCCCTCACTCCCCTCTCTCTCTCTTTCACTAAACCTACTTTCTCTGACAAAGTGACAGTTTAATCATGTCATCATTTGCGTGATTTAATCAGTCCTTATAAAGCCTTTTCTCCCACTAACTGGTTAGCGAGCCCACTGACACTCAGAAGTGTTGGAAAAGGACTCAAACACCAATTTGAACAGAAAATAAAATCCCTACAGGACACACTTGGTATAAAACATACACTTTACCAGTGACTCAAAACAATATTATTTGACCTTAGTGACCTTAGAACTGGGGGTATGCATGAGACTAGATGCACCCTGAAGATGAAAGGAATGGTGTCCATTGTGGATCTGCCATTTCCACTAGACACATGAGTCAGACCTAATGTATTTTTCGCGGGTTTGGAGAGCTTGCTGATGGAGGCCATTTTGGATCCAATTTGACTTCATCTTGGCTTAAGCTTGTCTTTGTCCTGTGATTGCCCCCTTTCATCTTCGGCCCACTTTCTGCCTCTACTTTCATCTGGCCACTCTCCCAACCTACGTATTCTTGATGAATCTGTCTGGAAAGGCTCTCACTCCCGTGGACAAAGAGAATGGACTGTAATGGTTTGGCTTTCATTTTATGAAGTAAAAAGCACACACACACACACATGCACACACATACACACTCATCATCAGCAGCACCCCTAAACATGCTCAGTGCTCATGGCAATCACTTCAAAGGATTTATGTTTTTGGAGATGACATTAATGTTCTCATTGGTAAGGCTCTGATCTGTGACTTCATTAAATGGAGAGTCTCCATTCCATAAATACGTGTTTTTAATACAAATGATTTGGTTTTATCAGGTCCACAATGTACATCTTAATGCAGTACTCAAGTTATTTTCTGTATTTTATATCTAGTCTTGTAACATGGCAGTTTTTAAGAAAATCACAGTAAATAGATAAGGACATCCTCTTTATCTCCACCCATACATTTTAGCTAACCGTAGCAGTGCCTTGATGGAATCACTGAGAATGCATCCGCTAGTTTTCATCAAATGTACAGGAAGTGAGCAAGTATAAGCAATATATGTTACACTAAACCTTTTCTATATGACAGTTCCAATTTACATGACTTTCTCAATATCCCCCGGAGAGGAGATTGTGTCACAGGCTGTGTGAGGTGTAGCAGGTCGGCTGCGTTGGTTTGTTCTGTGTCAAACATGATTCACGCAGGGTTTCACATGTGACATGCAGAAGGGATTAATAATAATATCTGGATGATTTATTACCTGTCATTATTCTATAGGCAGTGGTTATTTGCTTTGTGTCAACGCTGAAGTCAGTCATTGTTTTCATGTGTGGGAGTGT
The DNA here is from genome assembly GCF_038355195.1 of Osmerus mordax. Lineage (NCBI taxonomy): Eukaryota > Metazoa > Chordata > Actinopteri > Osmeriformes > Osmeridae > Osmerus > Osmerus mordax. The sequence continues at coordinate 9,548,051 of NC_090057.1, read as the reverse complement.
ATGTGTGTTTGCATATATGTGCTTTATGTAATTTTTCCTAAACAGTTTGATCTGTCCTGGGCATCAAGTAAAATATTTAAGAGCACTGATTGTTTATCTAGTTAATGCACAGTAATTCAGTCTATCTAGTGAACAGTGAATGCACAGCAGATTGCTTTCACATGTATCCATTCAAGTTCAAGTCTTTTATGGTCAGATGCAAAGAACAACACAGGGTCAGACTGGGCACTGGAATTCTTAGGAAATGAAATCCATCATTGATGCCAGAATCCCACTGTGATCCTCAACAGATGGAATCCATGTTCACACTGATTCATTTGATCACACAAATACATTCAATCATGAATAGATATTCAACGTGGATAAGCACATTCACAAGGTGTGTCCTCCCAGAAAGAGAAGAATGGGATTCATAATTTGGAGTCCGATTTTCCCCCTGTTTGCGTTTTGTTCTTATAAGTAATTTGCTTTGGTTGAGGTCAGGGTACACAAACACAACCACAGAGAAACAGCCGAGGCTGTGTGTGTGTGTGTGTGTGTGTGTGTGTGTGTGTGTGTGTGTGTGTGTGTGTGGTTAACTTCAACCTGCATTGCTGCAGCAATTAATGAAGCTGTACGGACTCTTGCTGGCAATACCAGTAATTCATTGACTCACAAATAAATAAATAAGTAAATAAATAACGGTGTCTGATTAAATGAAGGTATATGTGGATGAATGCATTTGTGCAGATTCAGCTGCATTCCTGCAACTTTTTCTTCTGTCTGCAAAATTTCCCTTTGAGTTAGTTTACAAGACCTGGTCGAATGGTTCTGTTTCACGTTTGTTGCTGTACCTGTGTTACTTCATTCAGCAGACATGAAAGCATAGCAATAACAGAGCATAAAAAAATGTACTTTCTTTTTTTCTCTCTCCCTCTCTCTCCCCCTTTCCCTCATCCCCACCAGTTTTTCTCCTCCCCTGTCTCTCTCTCTCCACCATGTCTCACTCTCTCCTCCGTCCCTCCCTCCATCTCTCAGTGAAGGGTTATTGATCCATGTGGTATGATTAGCCATTGCTCGTGTCAGAACTTGGTGGCAGGCAGAGGTATACCGCCCTGCTGGCCTGCTCAATATCCAGCAACCAGTCAGGTGGCCCCGAGGCCACAGCTAACCCATCCACGAGCAGACATGGCTCCTTCTGCCTGATTACAAACATTGGACGTGCCTCTCTGACCTCAACTTAAACCCAGCATCTCAAAGCAGAAAATACACGACGGTGTTGTGCTAAAAAGCCAATTGCCGGTACATTGACGAGACACATCGTATATAGTTACTGTCCCCTGAGGTTGAGTTAGCCTGTCTTACAGAAGTGAGACGTCATTTCCATAATAACAAAGTGAGGCTGAGCGAACATGCTCATAGCTGACTGTGGGTCTGAAGATGAGAAATTGAAGAGTTATCTTTGCATGAACGAATCGTAATCAGCAATCGTACTCTGCTTTAGTTTGGTAAGAGACACATTATCTGTAATAGAACAACAACACAGACAGAAGCCGAACACGTAGACACAAAGCACATGCACAACAACAGCATGCTGTATAAACAAAGACTAGCATCTCATCTTGGAAGGTAAAAATGAGGCCAAAATCCTGGGTACTCAACACACCAACCTCCTGACTCTTGCTGTGTGCTGAGTTTCCTGGCCATGACCTTGATGAGTCGCCACACACTCTTGCTGCAATGTCACTCCAGAGTTTCACCACAGCCTGACTGTCTTGTTTCCTCTTTGCAGACTTCAGCTGTCAAACTGAACCCTGGAAGGCTGAACTTCCTCTATACTCAACAGACAGAAAATGCGTTTTTGATTCACTTTCAAATAAGAACCTCCTTTTTTTTCTCTTCCAAACAACACAAAATGAATGTTAATATAAACCTTGTCGGATATGGTTGATTCATCTAAAAGGGCACATGGGCTGTTTGCCATTTATTTTCCACGATGTATGAAATAGTACTCATACATCATGCAGAGATGAGTAAGAGTGTTTTAGTTCCAGTCTGCTACCTCCATCTTGCTACTCTCTGGGGTGTCTGCTACTTGTTGTGTCGGACGCCATTGTCTGTGTTCCAGGAAGCACATTAACTACTCACTCTCCAGATTTATTTTTTCTTTCAAATACTCCAGTTCAAATTCAATGCACAATTAACTAATTTATCATGTTAATTTCCCCAATGAAGATTGCTTTGAATCATTTTGGTTGCCGGTATAAGAAATAATCAAATGTTATGTATCTGTTTTGGCTAGAATCATTTTATATTATATATACATTCATCAAGTGAACCAGAGAGGGCAGCAGATTTCAGAGCGTTTGTGTGTGGCTGACATCCACAGCCCAGAATCACTTTATTAGAAGGACAGATACAATGTTTTACCATAAATCTTGGAGAAACTGAAATCAGTTTGAGCCATTTTTCTTCCACTCCTCTGTTTCACCCGCTTGGTTCTCTGTGATTCTATCCCGACTGTGGTTTATTTGGCCCCAAGTCGTCGGCAGGTTGCGTGAGCGAATAGGGCCCCGCCTCGTCAATAAAGCAATCATTAGGAGCAGATTGAGTTTGTGTGTCTGACGTGAAGGAGCATCGGAGAGAGGGAGGGGAGGAGGAAGGGAGAGAGGGAGGGAGGGGAGGAGGAAAGGAGACAGGGAGGGAGGGAGGGGAGGAGGAAGGGAGAGAGGGAGGGGGATGGGAGGGGAGGACACCATGGGTGATATTCGATATTTTGATGTGTGCTGTCTGAGACTGTCTCAGCCAATTTCTGTGATGGGAGAGTTACACAACACACCACACACACACACACACACACACACATGAACAGACACAAACAGCCCCACGTCACAGTCACTGTTCTTAAAGCGCACACACACACACACTCGCACACTCTCTTTCTTGCCATTGCTCCATTTCTATCTCTCTTTGCCCCCCCCCCCCTCTCTCTCTCTCTCTCTCTCTCTCTAACTTTCTGTTACACAAACACAAATATATCATTTAGGGGCAGCCAGTTGAATAATTAAAAGGACAAGGCCAGAGCGTGACCAGCTTAGGAACTGGCACCCCCCGCCCCCCATCACCCCACTCCCCCACCCACTTCCCCTTCTCCTGTGTGGCCTGTGCAGTTCAGCTACAACTTGGAGAGGCTTTTGAAATGCAATCAGTCCCCAATTCAACCTGCTCTCTCCCCTGCTGTGGAGCCAGCAGCTCCCCCTACAGCCTGCAGGGGTTTGACAGCAGGAGGGAGGAGAGAGATGGAAGGATGTAGGGAGGGAATGATGGACGGACAGAGTGACTGACACCAAGTCCTAATTGGAGCTTCCAGCCAGAGGTGTGTGTGTGCATGATTACATGTTGTGTGTGTTTGTGTATGTGTGTGTGTGTGTGTGTGTGTGAGAGAGAGAGAGAGAGAGAGAGAGAGAGAGTGAGAGGGTGAGAGAGAGAGAGCGAGAGAGAAAGAGAGAGAGAGAGTGTGAATGTGAGAAAGAGAGAGTGAGAGAGAGAGAGAGAGAGAGAGAGAGCATGGCAGAGTAAGGAAGAGCATGCCCCAGATGGTGTTTGGCCAGTGAATATAAATACATGTTCACCATAAACAAAATAGTCTCGCTCTAGGCCCACAATTAATGAACGTCTTCCTTACCATTGTTATTCTTGGGAGTTGTCATTGACATATCATAAATCATTCTATTATTATTATGTATCACTTTATAGAATACTCAAGTCCCTGCTGGCCTCATAAATGCACAGTTTAATGACCATTTAGCCTAATTTAGCAAATATAAAAGCAAAGCTTTAAATAAAGGATTTGTTCATTTGAAAAACTACTGAATGTATCTTGAAAAAAAGCATCCTTTTAGCTATAAAATCAAGTTCAGCAGTACCGAGATCTGAGACAACTGAGCACCTAGCAACTACTATGGGGTTTGACGTCAAGACTGACGCCAACAAAACCAAATGGTCATCACTGCCATTGGAGCACACAAAGCTCTAGCTAGACTAACATCAATTATCATGATCATGGTGGCTGACAGCCATGCATACTGAGGCAACGACGAATGTTGTAATGAGTCATGTTGCAGTGTGTACAATACCATGGTGCGGTGAGGTGATAGAGCTTAGCTCTGTGTGTGTACAGTACTATGGTGCGGTGAGGTGATAGAGCTTAGCTCTGTGTGTGTACAGTACTATGGTGCGGTGAGGTGATAGAGCGTCGCTCTGTGTGTGTACAGTACCATGGTGCTGTGTGGTGATAGAGCGTCGCTCTGTGTGTGTACAGTACCATGGTGCTGTGAGGTGATAGAGCTTAGCTCTGTGTGTGTACAGTACCATGGTGCAGTGAGGTGATAGAGCGTCGCTCTGTGTGTGTACAGTACCATGGTGCTGTGAGGTGATAGAGCGTCGCTCTGTGTGTGTACGGTACCATGGTGCTGTGTGGTGATAGAGCGTCGCTCTGTGTGTGTACAGTACCATGGTGCGGTGAGGTGATAGAGCTTAGCTCTGTGTGTGTACAGTACCATGGTGCTGTGAGGTGATAGAGCGTCGCTCTGTGTGTGTACAGTACCATGGTGCTGTGAGGTGATAGAGCGTCGCTCTGTGTGTGTACAGTACCATGGTGCTGTGAGGTGATAGAGCGTCGCTCTGTGTGTGTACAGTACCATGGTGCGATGAGGTGATAGAGCTTAGCTCTGTGTGTGTACAGTACCATGGTGCTGTGAGGTGATAGAGCGTCGCTCTGTGTGTGTACAGTACCATGGTGCTGTGAGGTGATAGAGCGTCGCTCTGTGTGTGTACAGTACCATGGTGCTGTGAGGTGATAGAGCGTCGCTCTGTGTGTGTACAGTACCATGGTGCTGTGAGGTGATAGAGCGTCGCTCTGTGTGTGTACAGTAGCATGGTGCTGTGAGGTGATAGAGCGTCGCTTTGTGTGTGTACAGTACCATGGTGCGGTGAGGTGATAGAGCGTCGCTCTGTGTGTGTACAGTACCATGGTGCTGTGAGGTGATAGAGCGTCGCTCTGTGTGTGTACAGTACCATGGTGCGGTGAGGTGATAGAGCGTCGCTCTGTGTGTGTACAGTACCATGGTGCTGTGAGGTGATAGAGCGTCGCTCTGTGTGTGTACAGTACCATGGTGCAGTGAGGTGATAGAGCGTCGCTCTGTGTGTGTACAGTACCATGGTGCTGCTACACACGGTTCCCAACTCCCATAGGTGCTCTGTAAATTCTGACTGACTTTTCCGGTTGTTTCTGTCTCAGCTGGAGAAACCATCATCTGCCTGGTCTTCAATTCTCTCCTTTCACCCCATCAATCAGGCCTTCTAGCACCCCTGTGTGTGTTTGCCTGTGTGTACGTGTACATGCGGGTGTGTGTGGTTGTGTGTGTGGTTGTGTGTGTGTGGGTGGATGTGTGTGTTCGTGTGTGTACATGTGCATGCGGGTGTGTGTGCATGTGAGCATATTAGCAAGAGCATGCGTTCATACGCACGCTCTCACTTGCACCTTTAACCCTTTTCGCGTGTCCATCTCGGGTAGATCCTTCCACGCAGACACCCAAACTCATCTCTACCCTCGCACATCCTCTGTTCAATTCCGTGTGAATCCCATTTCTGGCCTGCTTGACTAATATGTCACTCCAAACCATGTGCTTTGCCTGAACAGACAGCGTACACAGCACTGGGATTCTGAAGGGGATTTGGGCCCACGCCATATTTTCTCCTTCTCTTTATGGCTTTTATGGGCTGCGCTATCGGTTCCGCACTGTGAGCCAAGCAGCCAGGTACATCTGTTCCCACTGACACTCGTTCAACAAGATGAACGAGAGCATAGGCGGTGTCGCTTATCGCCGTGGCTACCCCACACTCATATCAGCATGTAGCACATGCACAGTATAGGCGCCTATTGCCATGGATACCCTGGGCTCTTGTAGACCGAGCGCTCATTTGGAGTTTGGAGGAGGAATTTGAATCGGAGAAAAAAAGAGATATGAATGGGGAGAAGGGGGGAGCGAGAAGACATGAGTAAACACAGAGAAAAAAAGCACAAGGGCTCATCCATGGACCTGAGCACTGAGCCTCGTTTGGATGTACTAATCTCATTAACACAACTATAGGACTGTTGTGGGTGTGTAGGTCCTCCACAGTCCACAACAGCTGTGATGGACAACCCTATCTACCTGCAACTCTCCCTAGGCCTGCCATCCACAACCCAGCCATACAGATGGATCCCAGCTTTGGCTTCAGGCAGGAAGAGAGAGTATGAGAGAGAGAGAGTATGAGAGAGAATGAGAGAGAGAAGGAGAGAGAAAATGAAAGAGAGAATGAGAGTTACTAGTGGGTGGGTGGATATGTGTCTATAGCTGTGTGTATTTCCATGTGTATCTATGTGTGCGAGTGTGTTTAATGACCGAATGCATCTGTGAGAGTGTACAGTCCCACAGCTCCTAGCAGGTGTCCTCCTCTCTGTCAGTGTGTGTGTGTGAGAGTGTGTCTGTGTGTGTGTGTGTGTGTCTGGCCAAGTCCATGCCAGCAGCTTTTCTGCACCTGTAGACAGAGCAGCAGGTGAGCTCTGACACCTGGTCCAGGTCGATGCCAGAGGGTAACCACCCTGCAGGCCCTGCGTGTGTTCTCCACCACCCCCCATCCCCCGAGGTCCCCCCCCACACACACACACACACACCTTTGGAAGTTGGATGCTGGTAGCAATGGATGTCCAATTACTAAAGCAGCTAGTCCAAACGTGGGAGAGACTGAATCTATACTAGCTGTCAGGTGCAGCACCTGGAAGGACGAGCTTGTGTTGTCCTTAGGGGGCAACAAGTCTTTCTTCATCTCTCTGTCTCTCTCTTTCCCTCTCTTTCCCTCTCCCTTGTCTTTTATCTTGGCCTGCCTTAGAGAAAATATGTGTGTCTGTATGTCCAGTACAATGGAAGTGTTATATGAAATAAATGTTATTTGTCCGACCCCACTGATACCCACCAAACCCCTCCTCCCTGTTTCCCTCCTCTACCCTTGCTTTTCCTTCTCTCCCTCCCTTTCTATTTCTATACCTCTTTTTCCCCTCCCTCTCGCCACACTATGGTCTGTGCCACCCTTCCTCTCCTCTCTCAGGTGTGAGTTGATGAGGCAAGGCCTGGCCTTTGGAACCCTGGCACCAACACCACAGTTTCAAATCCATTGTCTTTTTACCGGCAAAGGTGATGGCGATTTGCCAGAAGGAGCCATCGATCGCTCCACCTGACTCTCCCTCCATCCCCTACTTGCCCTCTTTCTCCTCTCTTCGTCTGTGAGAGGGTTGAGCGCACACACGGCAGACAGACCGGCGGCCAAAAAGACACTCATGTCTTGAGCATAACTCTCTGGAAGGTTTGTCGTGGTTTAGATTTTGAGTGTTTCTTTTTACTCTACATTGTGTTTCTGTTCTCTAACATTACCAACACAAAATGACTCAAACTTTCGGATAAGTACTAGGGCTTGTGTCTCTGGTGGATGCCAGAACAGATGTGAGAGGTTAGTCACCTGTGTAAGGTAAGCTGGATCTGTGGCTTGTGTCCTGTGTGTCTAGGTGCTGGATCTAACATGTCCAGTTCCAGTTGATACTGGAACTTTCGACACATGACCACCAACACACACCCACAAATGAACAAACACGGACACAAACGTACACTTTCCCAGAGACGAAAATGCAGACACACACTCAAACAATTACACAGAGTTCAGCGCTCAGGGGGGGGGGGTGTTAGCGATGGCCGCTAAAGTTGCTCAGTAAAGTGCTTTTTTCTAAGCCCTCGGCTAACATGCTAATCCTGCCTGTGCTTCCCTCAGCATTTCTCATGGGTAGGGGATGGTCACAGAGTACGGGATGAATGCACAGGAAACCCTTGTTAGAAAAATACCCCAAGACAGGAGGGGAGAGCTCATGCCATGTACAGTACGTACTGCCTGTGTGAGGGAACATGAAGCCACGGGATGTGTCTGAACATGTTCAACGTGGGTTCGTTTGCATGCCGGTGTGACATTTGGTAAAGTGTGCAGATGTGTGTAAGCAGGAGGACGACAGACGGGGGGCTGGAGAGCCATGTCTTGCCTGTGCCGCTCTGTGACAGGTGTGTTATCGCACTGATGAGGATGGATATGTTTATCGTGACTTTTGCCTTCCCTGCAGATCCCATTATCACTCCATTCCTCCCTCTCTCCTCCTCTCCCTCTCCATCCTCCTCTCATGTGACTCTGTCTGCAAACCATGTCTCTCGAACCGGAACCTCACCACCTTGACGCTCCATCACGGCAGTAACAGCTTGCCTTGAGAGGATGGTGTGTGTGTATGTGAATGTGTGTGTGTGTGTTATGTGTACTGTGTATGTGTCAACCTTCACCCAATCCCTCCATCTCCCGATTCTTCCACACTTCCTGTGAGGGGCAGGTGCAGCCATGGAGGTAATGGGGTGTGGAAGAGGAGAGAGAGAGACAGAGAGAGAGAGAGAGCGAGAGAGAAAGGCTGGTTGCCCCACGAGTCAGCGCTTTTCTGACAGGAACCTGGGCGTTCTCCTTCCCATCCCTCTCCCTCCACCTTCATTCTCCTCTTCGGTTTCCTGTTGCAGTTGTTTTCTATAATTATCGAAGTATTTATTTCCAGTCTCCATCCGTGGAGAAGCAGGATAAGAAATCCCATTTTAGAGGCAATTTTACGCATCCTTGTGCACATCCATCCGTCCAGAGGTCTCAGACCACAGTGCTTTCCCTGCCAGTTGTGTTGCTGTTGTCATGGATAAGAAGGTTCTGGGGCTCCTGAGTGACAACACCAAACCTGAGTAAACACTGTTAATGACGGCAACTGTCAACCCTCTGAGTTCTGTGACGATGCCTGAACTTGAGGGGAGAGAACACCAGACACGGCCTAACTCTTAGCAGATCTGTGCTCCTCCTAGTGTGGGTACACCCCCAAATAGGAAAACACTGGGTTTGTCTTTCTCAAAATATTCTCAACATTGAATTCAGTAAATCTTTATTTAATTAAAGGTCCCATGACATGCTGTTTTTGGATGCTTTTATATAGGCCTTAGTGGTCACCTAATGCTGTATCTTAAGTCTCTTTCCCGAAATTTAGCCTTGGTGCAGAATTACAGCCACTACGAGCAGTCCCACAATGAGCTTTCCTCAGGACGTGCTGTTTCTGTGTTTGTTGCTTTAAATGCCATGAGGAAGAAAGAGGCGGGGCTAACTGCCATGTTTCGGTCATTTGCAAGCCATGATGTCTCGAGGAAAAACCAATGTCACGCTCGCACGGTTGTAGCTCATTTTTTCATTGATGGGCCAAATTCTCTGTGCGGGCAAAGCAGAGAAAGGGGAGGTAACCTTCCCTATTGTGACGTCACAATAGGGGGATTTTCGGGGCTGATGCATATTAGTTGATTGGAGGAGGAGTCTTGGTGTGCCACCTTCTTCCCAAACTTTAGTTAACCCTTTCATGCCTAACTCCATATAGGATAAAGTACATCATATAATGCATTATAAATAGCCCACATGTATTCATCTTACTTTAAGTCTACTATAAAATCCTCATATTATATATTATACATCATGATACATAATACTCTATATCTATATCAAGTTTACAACCTATATAAGGTCCTTATAATCTACATACTATTTACAGTACTTTATAGAATATATTCTACTGAATATGTGGAGAGCGGGAAGAGGGAGATGGAGAGAGAGGAGTCTGCTCCTAAAACCACATTTTAGCTCTTAAAAATCAGTGGATCAAATGAATAAATAAATATCTAAATAGACTGCCACTAAATTAGAGTAAATCACAGTGTCAACAGATCAATAATAAATCAAGTGCTCTCTCTTTCTACTCCTCTCTCTGCCTTCTTTCTTTCTCATATTTCTTGCAAACAAATTCACAAAATCTCATTTCAATACTGGGATTTCCTTTAGTAACAGATACCCTGTCAATCACATAATCAAATATGGGAAGACATGGTGTTGAACAAGCAAACCCCCCCCCCCCCCCCCACTCCCCACCTCCCTCTCATCCCTCTCTATCTCTCTCTCTCTCTCTCTCTCTCTCTCTCTATCTCTCTCCTCTCTCTCTCTCTATCTCTCTCCCTCTCTCTCTCCCCCATTCCTCTCTCTCTCTCTCTCTCTCTCTCTCTCTCTCCTTCTCTCTCTCTCTCTCTCTCTCTCTCTCTCTCTCTCTCTCTCTCTCTGTCTCTGTCTCACAGCTATGTGACGTCCGTCAGCTTTGTCTGTGTTGACGTGTCCCGCTGCGTTCCTGTCACCCTGCATTAGGACCTAATCTGGTCCACTTGCAATTACCAGGCCAACAATAAACCAACACAGAGTTTGATCGATGCGTCTGAGGGCCTGTCTGTTTATTACCAGCCTCTCAGAAGAACATGCTGGGGTCACATGGAGGGCACCTACACATCTACTGCCCCACAATTCTCTCCGGCTATTTTTCCCGTTTGTTTTCATCATACAACAAGCTCATTAGCCTCTGTGTGAATGTATGAATGGTGTTTGGTTCAAATGTGTTTGTCCCAGAAACAGGCTTCGGCGACATGTGACCGTAACATTTTGCTCTGATTTGATTGGCCAACCACCATGTTGTCTTTGCCTTCAATTACTTATTTACTTCATATTTTGCATGCCCTTCGGTGATTTGACAACTCTCTCTCTCACTCTCTCTCTCTCAATTTGGATTTATGATTGAGCAAGGCTTAAGCTGGACTCCACACCAGGAAAACATGTGTGTGTGTGTGGGGGGGGGGGGGGGTTGTGGAGGACAGCCTAATAGAGACAGCTGTCATTCTAGAGGAGACAAGGGGGGGGGGGTTGTTACACACATCATATTCTATAATGTACGGTCTATACGGTGATTCTATAATGTAAGCCGGGAGTCAGGTGGCTGAGCGGTTAGGGAATCGGGCTAGTAATCTGAAGGTTGCCAGTTCGATTCCCGGCCGTGCAAAATTACGTTGTGTCCTTGGGCAAGGCACTTCACCTTACTTGCCTCGGGGGAATGTCCCTGTACTTACTGTAAGTCGCTCTGGATAAGAGCGTCTGCTAAATGACTAAATGTAAATGTGAGCCGCATTGTTTATATTCCTTTACTAACAACCTCCCACATACCTATTTTTCATACACATACAATTTTTTTCCCCATTATCTGTCATCCCCATATTTCATGTATTATCTCTCTGTTGCTGAAGGTGTATGCCTTTAGCTCAACTACATGTTTCTCCCAGTATGCAGGGACAGGCTGTCTGGGATCTGGTAGAATTTTTACAAGCAAGGATTCCTCCTCAGTCAATGACGAACTTCAGGGCTTACTGGTCGATAGGCGTCTATTTGGGGAGGAAATGGATTGATACATTTTGAACCATTCTGCAATGAAAGAACGTTATGTGTGGGCTTGTGGCAGGTGTCATGGTGTGTGAGAGAATGAGTGTGAGAAACCACACGAGAAGGGCATGCATTGAGTGTGTGAGGGAGCCTGAGGAAGTGTGTGCACATGTGGGGTGTTGCATAAAGTAATTGTATAAAGGTATGGATTGTGTGTGTGTGTGTGGGGGGGGGGGGGGGTTGCATTGAGAGGGTAGTTAGTAATGGAGAGTAATAGCCCACTCTGTGGGAAACTGCCCTGTTCGTCGCACTATGATGACAGATGAAGCCCTGGTCCCCTGATGATGATGACGGTAATGTATTCACACTCCGTTTCCCTCATACAAATCCCCACAGATCTGCATGATGGAGAGAGAGAAGAAGAGAGAAAAATAGGAAGAGGGGGAAAGAGAGAGAGAGAGAGAGAGTTATCTAAGAGAATAGAAGATTTGAAGAGAGAGAATATACAGAAGCAGAGCCCGAAAGCTCAAATGTAGAAACTCTGAGAATGACTCATGTTACCTGAATTCTTTCTATTTCTTTGCTCCCTTGTTTCCACTCTATTTCTGCCCTTCTGCATCCCTCTTTCTCCCTTGCCTCTTTCCCTTCCTCATCCACTTTCTCACAGTCTCGCCCACATTCCCGTCTTCCTTTTTCTCCCTCCATCCCTCTGTCTCTGTCTGTCTTTCTCGTTCACTCTTTGTTTCTCACTCTCTCTGTCTCTATCTCCCTGTGTGATAGTGTGGGGGTCCTTTGCAGGAAAGGATTATTGGTCATTAGGTTCTGCTCTGATATAATGAGCTTCATCTCTTACAACATGAAGGACAGTTTAATAGAGAGAGAGAAATGCTTCATCTGCCCAGGGGTTAGTGCATTAACCCCGACACACACCCTGGAGGATTCACACACGCTCGACGATACACACAAATGCGCTTGAGGATACACGCGCACCACACACACCCTGCAAGACGTACAAGCAAAAAAACACACACACACACACACAGACACATGTCGGATACACACACACGCAACCTACAAGAAACATCCCCACTCCCAGACACACACGCGCGCACACACACACACACTTACTCTTATCCCTCCGTCGATTCTGTCTTGCAGATGTGTGTGTCACTACTTCTGTTCCTATTCACTTCTCCATCTCTCCTCTCTCTCTCTCTCTCTCTCTCTCTCTCTCTCTCTCTCTCTCTCTCTCTCTCTCTCTCTTCCCTCCTCTCCAGGAGAGGCAGGTCTGTGTCAGAAGTCTTCTCAGAGACGAGCCGGGAGCTATCTGCTCCTCTGAGCTCGGCAGATAACGCCTCATCAATGCTACAGGGTCTACCAAAGACAGCCTACTGTCGAAGACGCTCATGCATTGCTACACTCACTCACTCACTCACACACACGATAAGACACACTAGTTCTGGTACACTCGAATCTCTATATCGGCATCTACAAAATGAATCAACACCTCACCAACTCATTTATTAGAATGTGCAATGGAATAGCATTGGGAATAGTCGTCCATGTTGTGTGTGTGCACGCGTGTGTGTGTTTGTGTGTGCATGTTTCTGGCACATTGAAGTGTAAATGATGTTACTAGATGCAGTGGTGGGTACATTGTGCTGAACAGCAAAGGGCTTGAAAACTACGGAAGGCGGTGGAAGAGAGCGAGGGACCGATGTTCTTTTCTGATAAGAAAGCTGAATAAGTCTCTGATTTCTCCATCATCCTTCACCAAGACGGATTTGTCACAAGGGAGAACACACACGCACGCACGCACGCGCACACACACACACACATGCACATACTGTATAGTGTATAGACACAAACACACAAAAACAATTCTTGTTGAGAGTTCCTGAAAATGCCCTTTCGGATTTGACTTTTCCTGATTTTCCAGCCTTCAAAGCGGAAAAGAAGGTGTTAAAAGTCTGTCGTCTTATTGGAACGTGTTCTCTTCATTTACATATTACTGTTTTTAACATGGAAAAAGAGCACAGATAAGCCCGCAAGGAGTTCTAGTCACTTGTTTTGAATGTTTCCAGCTACATAGTCATGCTCTATGTACATTAAATTTACATCGACATCCCAGTGTACATATCATGGAAGGAACATGTGAGCCCGAGAAATAATTCTATTGGATGTGAGGAAATGTATGTACAATGTGATCCTCATGTCTTAATCAGCTTGACTCGCTTCCAAATGAGACACAGTCGGTTGACCAAAAGAGTTCAGACTTTCTCCCCTCCATTCAGATGAGTCATTTCGGAGCTTTGAACTGTTTTTCAGAGGGATTCGCTACTGAGAAAGGATGCCAGATTAGCCATCTGGAAACCCAGAAACTGCATGCCCACTAGTTTGGTAAGCTATGAAGTGAGGGAGTTGATGAGGATGCAGTTGGATTATCTTATTGCTTCAAACTAGACCAGTGTGAAACAAGCTGAATGTGCCAGTTGAGATATTAGAGTACCACAGTGTTGTTGGGGAACATGTTGCTGAGACTGTGGACTGACTGTTGAAGAATGACTGGATTGACACTGTAACTATACTTCTGTTTATTTAAAATGGTTAAACAATGAATGAGTGCATACCGTGAGCTTGAGTGAACTGCAAAACTCGACCAAGCCTCAGAACTCTTGATCACTTGTTACTTGTTAGTATTCACAACCGCCTCAACGAACCAGGGAAGCAGATTACCAACAAGTCAATAAAATGGTGCTCCTTCCTGCAAAATGTTGGTGTAGAAACTTGACCTTGAGCAGGCACCAACACAATACATAAGAATACTACTACGTACATTATTGTTATTTGAGGTACACTCTGACCCATGCATGAAGGTGTTCATATTTCTTTCTATCCTTGTCTTCCTCTAACTCTTTTTAAAAATCTCTTTCTCTCTCTTCCTCTGACTCTTTTGATCTGAAATAGGTTACCTCTCCAGTGTAGAAACACTGGGGAACATTTACTCCCCCAAGAGTGTTCCCAACTGTCCTGCAGTCGCAGTGAGACCACTCAGTGTGGGTGTGTGTGTGTGTGTGAGAGAGAGAGAGAGAGAGAGAGAGAGAGAGAGAGAGAGAGAGAGAGAGAGAGAGAGAGAGAGAGAGAGAGAGAGAGAGTGTGTGTGTGAGTGTGTGTGTGTGTGTGTCACTGGAAAGGGTATTGTGTGGAAGTAGGCCATCATGGCCTGGTTGGCAGTGGTCAGCTAAACTGTGGGAGAAAGGGAGAGAGGGATAGAGAAATGGAGGGAGAAAGGAATGGAATAGGGACGGAGGTAGATTTTACTGAACATTGGCACAGTTGGAGGGAAGGAGGAGAAGCGAGTGATTTTGGACAAAAGAAAAATACATTCAGAAAGCACAAATGGGTATCAGAATGACACCAGCTCGACTGACTTGACAGATAGAGAATAGGATTGGAGGGGGAGAGAAAGAAAGTTCGAGAGAGAGGAATAAGAATGGAGGAGAGAAAGAGAGAGGGGAAATGGAGGAGAGAGATAACTAAACATAGAAAGGAAAGAAATAAAGAAATGGTGAAAGTAACATTTCTAGCAGATATGGTGAGTTTCAAAATATTTCCAGTTTTATTTCTGAGTGAGAGAAATCTTTAGCTGATATAAGCCATTCCTTGCAGTGTGTGCTCTGACTCCAAGCCCCTTTGAAAAAGTGTTGACCTACAGAAGTCTATCGAAATATGTCTTTTCTTTTCTCCTCAATTAATAATAAAGTCCCCCAACTGCTGTGACTGGAGATAAGCCCATTGGCCAACTCTCAGAATGCTAATACAGATGCATAGGACAGTGTGTGTTTATGTGTGTGTGTCGTGACTGTGTGTGTGTATGCCACCAAACACACTTTGCGAGATTAACAAAAAAGCAACAAAAAAGTCCCCCAGAAGCAGTAATCCACATCCAGTCGGGACACAATGAAACATTTTCGTACTGCCACGTGTTAGCATTGATTTACCTACTACTGTGACATTAGTCAATCTACCCATTTAATCAGAATTGTTCATGTTCAAGTGAATGACGCACATCTAGTTCATACTCAACCTTTTTGTTAGTCACAGTATTTGCACCTGTTACTTAATGAACCTGTTGTGAACCCTATGATTTCTAAAGTCAGATGTCAGATGGCTGAGCGGTGAGGGAATCGGGCTAGTAATCCGAAGGTTGCCAGTTCGATTCCCGGTCATGCCAACTGACGTTGTGTCCTTGGGCAAGGCACTTCACCCTACTTGCCTCGGAGGAATGTCCTGTACTTACTGTAAGTTGCTCTGGATAAGAGCGTCTGCTAAATGACTGAATGTAAATGTAAAGTCCAAACATACCACATCAGAGTAAACACCAGGTCAATCATGCACATGTTGCTTTGTATGAGCAACTCTGTTCTCTCACAACATCTGAGACTCCATAGTACCTCCCCAAAGCCTGATGAATGATCTGCCCCAAGTCATTGGACTGGACTCTTCGTCTGCACTGGGACCGTTCCATTGTGCTAGGATTGTAGGGGTGCTTTCTTAGGTGTGAGGTGGTGCTGTTGTTTGACCCGTCAGAGTGCAGACCCCACTGCTGATTGCAGAAGTGTTTTTAAAGCACAATCACACGCTGAGATAATCCACATGAGCCGCTGCCTATTCAACAGAATGAAAGAGGAAACATTTGAATAGCGTTGTTCATTGGCAAGTGATTGCAGGCAACATTCTTCAACCGCCAATTTGCTCTGGTCTTCTTGGGGCACTTCAGTTATTAAGAGTTAGTGTAATTGTCCCCATGAAAATAATC